>NC_071355.1:107730948-108030948 GCF_943734655.1 Sabethes cyaneus
GATATAAATAACTTTTTGTTTTTCTTGTTTTTTTATCAATTCAAAACAAGTTTCGTATGTGGCTCTGAAGCCCGAAAGTTAAGGCCGCCTGTAGACCCGTTAGAGGGTTAATTTCTAATTTTCTATATATATATTCATTCAAGTCTGCAAAAATTATCTTTTGTGTTAACATTATTTTTCTGTTCTGTTCAGATGTTTCTGAGAAATTAAATAATGATTATTGTGGCAGCAGAAAGGCTAGGTCACGCCGCTAGGTGGATTAATTCGGGTTTTTCCTGTTGAATTTGACTAACTTTTTTATTATTCTGACAGATACGCATTTCGTTTACGACTTGCAGGCTTCATCAGTGTCTTTTTCGAAATAGAGTACACCTGTAATAAAAATTATCCCTGAATCTGAGATCATCCTGTCTAACACAGAGCCTCCCACTTCAAAAGAAGCCAACACGTGCCAATAACACAATCAATGTAAATTTGGATCTAACGGAATCGAAATTCAATGATTCCAATTCACTTACCGGCTCATTTAATGTGTTGCCTTCTTTACCTTCATCTAGAGTGAAGCGTATTCAAAGAGTAAAAGTCCTGCTGACAAATTAACAAAATAACGCCAAGAAAAGAGTAAATAAAAACCAGTGGAGTAAAATAACGTCTACTTTTTTTTCAAAATTGAACTAGTAGTAAAATTCCTTCTTTTAGCAGGTTTCTAAATTAAGCTATACCTTCTTTAAGCATGTACCTAAAAAGCCCTTAAGAACTTGTTCTTACTTAGTTAATAATACAGCACTCGTTCGCTAATTGCACGAATGAGACGATGCGATTAGCGAATTTCGTTTTTTAATTGCACGATAGTTGCCAATATTTATTGTAAAACGTGATGCGTTATCACTGTAAAGAACTCTTCACATGCATTCACACGTACGATAAATTTTGGAAAGAACATCTAAATTTTTACAAACGAACTAAAAGCTTAATGAATATGTGTTCAATTAGTCAAAGTTTAGCCAAATTTGCATGAATTTATTTGTAATGTATCTACGTAATGCAGAGATAGAAAGTTTGCATTCGGCAACGCTGCATTTTGGTTTATAGCAACCACCTGGAAACCCACGTGTAGCTTGACAGATAACTGTATTTTAGTTGCACGATCGTGCAACTAGCGAACGTGCAATTAAAAGACGGTGCAGTTAGAGGACGTGCAATTAGCGCACGAGTGCTGTATTGAAATTGTGTTTACAACTCAAAGAAACCTTCAAATCTGCCACAATCCGCCTTACTCCGCCATGGTCCGTCTTACCCCTTTGGTGGTCCTTCTTACCTCGCCTGATTGTGAACGAGTAATTTTTAGACGTTTCGAAAATTGATGAAAAATCACGGAAAAATAGACTAATTAATTTTTTATATAATTTTTAATTGTAGATAAATGAATGCTTTTCCATGTGTGGAACAAGAAAAGGTGAATTTTCGTACACATTTTATGCTAGCAATTTATTCGCTTAGGGAGGCCGTCTTACCCCGTCTTCCCCTATTAAAAATTAATTTTATTAAATAGGGGGATTAGGGGCATAATGAGCACACGGAGCGAAATAGGCAGCTCTCTTTTCTACGAAAGTACGCATTTTGTAACATCATATGGCAATCGAAACACTGCTGCAGGTACTACCTACAGTATCAATTTACCAAAAAATGAGTGATCTCTACTTTTAAAACACGGAATTATATTAAAAAACTTAACAAGGTTCTCAGACACTGAAAAAATTATAATTTTGGTGTACTGCCAAATAAGCTTTTACGGTCATTTAAATACCTTAATCTATCAAGTGCACACTGCAACATGATGTATACACTGTATCTCAAATTTCACCTTCATTGAAGTTTTGATTTTATACTATAATTAGTGTAAAAACCCATTTTTACTTTAGCTACTTGACTGGAGGCGAAATGTATGTCCTATTTCGCATTACCTAACCTGTCAATTTCTTTGTTTATCGCATGCTTGTTTACAGTGATGGTATGAATATGCCAAGGGAATCCGGAACACCTAACTGGTCAAAAAAGGCCTTGCAAGCGGCCTTGACCACTATAAGACGAGATGGAATATCCACAAAACAAGTCGCCAAGTACCACGGCATTCTGCGGCAGGCGTTAGCTTGGTATGTGGTGCCATACGAAAGGGCAATCTCGGGGCAGGAGGTGGACCAAATTGATTCCTTCAAAACTGTTTTCGTTCCCGCTGCAGAGCAAGAGCTGGTGGTCCATATTTTGTATATGGAGATCCGATGCTACGGTATTACTACCCGTGAAATCAGAATCCTCGTATGCAATCTGGCAGAGGGAAACGGAAAAGCATATGTCTTCAACACTAAAACACAGCTAGCTTAAGCGTTTTCCGAAACTTTCCTTGTGTGCTCCAGACGCAACCTCCGCGGCTCAATTGACTTTAAGCGGCTTGCGGTCAATAGTTTTTTCGACGTTTTTACACGTTTTTTGTTTGTGTATGTATGGGTGTGTATGTGTACATGTGTATGTATGTGGGTCATTCCACGGGAAATTTACAGTCAAATTTTTTTTTCTCTGCACTATTTAACTATTGAAAAAACAATCGAGAGAAGGTATGGTATACCAATTTTGAAAGCTAGTGAACACATCTGGTAGAAAGTCATTTTTTGATATTACATTTTGAAAGCTAGTGAACACATCTGGTAGAAAGTCATTTGTTGATATTACATACAAACTATGTTTATAATCAGCATTTAAAAACTAGTGATTTTTTCGGATTACAATATTTTAAAAATCATATCTTGCGAATTCCAACAGTAACATCGAAATAAAAAGTACGTGTCGACTTTTTTTGAGCAAAGAACGTAAAAAAAATATTCCGAAGAGAAAATTTGACTGTAAATTTCCTGTGGAATGACCCATGTGTATATGCATGTGTGTGAGTGTGTGTGTATGTATGTGTGGTTGTTGTACTTACATTCTTCAAGCATGTGTTTATAATGTTGCTCATTGTGCCCCACACACTGACCGATTTTTAGTTTTTGAAGCATGAATTTAAATTGCAATGTTCGTCATCATGTCAATTATTTTTCAGTTTGTTAATAGTATGCCTTTGATTATCGATAGTGAATGTATGTTTTGCAATCACGACACTTTAAAAATTCAGTCATTTTGGGTGCTTAAATCAACCAACAATTTAGGGTGCTGATTATGCCCCTAATACCCCTATATCGAATGTCATTTTAAGGTCATAATGAAATATAATATTTTAATTAGATTATTTAATTTTTTGTTAAACTCATCTTACTACCAATGTTCTAAATGTTTACTCAATAACCAAATGTGTTATCTATGTATCTCAATATCTTCAATAACAAAATATAGCATCATATTATATTCCATATAGCCCATACTGTATGAGACGAAGGTCCCGTAAGGATGCCTGCATATACACAGTACTATACGAGCACAAACCTTTAATATTTATATAGCTCAAGTTGGCATTATTTACTGTCGGAGTTGTAAGATTTAGATGATTTTTTTGCTTCGCGTAGGGGATCCACTGATTCGTCATTGGTGAATTTCAATGAATCGTACCGAGCACATCAGAGGAAGTTGTCGGGCTTGAAAATGTCCCACTAAAATCCGTTCGGCCGATATTATCGAGTATTCTACCAACGAGTATTCATTACTTACAGTCTTGAGAAAATAGTACATATTACAATTGTATGTCGGCAAAGTATTTTTATTGGCGAAAAAAGACAAATAGGCTGAATTTAGAAACCTGCTGAAAATACCCTTCCGTACCCTATATTTATTCTTGACAGATACGTATTTCGCCTACGGCTTGTAGGCTTCATTAGTGTCTGTTTTCGAACACTGATGAAGCCTGCAAGTCGTAGGTGAAATACGTATCTGTCAAGAATAAATATACATAGTTGAATTAAAGTGGATAAGTTTACTTTTTATTTAACTCCAGGTTTCGTATTCTACTAAGACGCTCCAAAAACTTCAGTTATATCTTCTTGCAAATTTCCCCGTGCTTGGAAGTTAAGTAATGTTGTGCCAATTCGTAAGAAATCTAAAAGTAACGAGGTCGATTAGTATTTTCTGTGCCCTTTCTAAAGAAGATGAAAAAAATATAAAAGTACAAAAAATAGCTTCGTACGCGATAGTGGTTTACTGTCCCAATATCATTCAGGATTCCGCTGTGGTTACAGTACATCTAGCGCTTTTCTGAAGGTACGCGATGACATTCATTCTATTATCGATAAGAAAGGTGTTGCAATCTTGTTGTTAATAGACTTCTCCAAAGCCTATGATCGAATTTTCCACAACAAGTTCTTATAAAAATTATCCACAAGATTTATGCTTCCGCCGTGCGGCTATTACAGTCATACTTGGCATGCAGGTTCGAGTAGTTCTATCCAATGGGATACATTCAGATCCAATAGAGGTTTTCTCTGATGTTCCACAAGGATCTATTAGGAACCCTGCTTTTCTCGATGTAAATAAACGATATATCCGGAGCTCTCAAATAGCGTAAAATGCACATTTTAGCCGATGACGAGCAAATCTATTTTAATGCTGTTGATCTTTCCTTACCATCGATGGCGAATAATGTGTGCAGAATGACAAGTGGCGCTGCCAGTGTGTAAATTTTTGTGGAACCATTTTTCAATGACTGTATTACCGCACACGGTAAATAGTGCAAGATAAATTGGTAAATTAATCTACAAAGCGGGTTGATTATTAATTTTGAGCTTGTGGGATTGTTAATTATCATTTTATGGGTAAATAAATATAAAAAATCCGGTATTTTTGTATTTTTATCATAATGGAAATACGCTTGCGCTATTCGGCAATTGTCCAGGAACTGACTTTTTTCGATGGTTGAAAACGAAAAAGAAAGGCCAAAATTTGCCATATCAATCCTTAAAGTATCGAAAGGCAAAACCTAGACAGTAATAATATGATTTCTTTTGGCATAACTAATTGACTAGTTCATTAAAAATAATATTTAACAATGCAAACAGAATTTACCGTGGCATCTTTTAAACGAGAACAAATTTAAATGAAAAAACTTCCGGATGCAGAGAACCTTCATTTAGTGTCCATGGAGAAAAAAAGAACAATTCCTAGCGGTAAATTAGAAATTGGCATAGGAAAACCCTTGTTCAAGAGCTGAGATACTGTCATTTATTAAGCGGCTTAGATACTGTCATTTATGATAGACTAGCTGACCCAACAAACTTCGTATTGCCAAAAATCACCTGTGTTGTACATAAATCACGAATCTCGGATGATCTTTGTCACAATCTCGAGTTTTGCAAGTTGCTGAGGAGTTCAACCTTAGATGATTCATTTTGGCAATTACGTAACTATGAAAGCATCCTAGGTAACCAATAAGCATCACCAATGCTATTCAAATGTTGGCCTATAAGCATTTAAGTCGCCTTAAATGCTACCTAAATGCTATTTTGGCAAAATATACAGCTACTTTACTGATAACCTTCTTATAGTGCTGACAATGCTAATTTACAGCTAATTACCGACACGAAGAATTTGAATACAATTTTGGATGCCAATTTACAACACCTATGCAGTCAAAAAGCTAACATACAATAACGTGCAGAATAAAACGCCAGATACGCTGATTTGCTGCTTACGTTAAGGCTTATTAGTTACCTGGAATGGGTAGTTTAATATACAAATTTGTAAATTTTTCCTCACAGTAAAGTAGAAAACAACTCCCCAGTCCCCTCATTGCATAGCCAGAAAGCGGATAGTAATATTCGCCATGATTGTACAATATTACGCCGAATATCATTTTGCGAAAAACCTTAAACGGAATGTACCATTTTACGGAAAACTTTTTTGTGGAAAGTACCATTTCGCGATCCTCTCCTTACTCGCTGTCGCTCGTTCCAGGAAACCCAGGTAGACCTAGGAAAATAAATAAACCTAGACAGTAGTGATTTCTACGGGAAGTTGCCTCCCCACAGCGCGCGGCGCTTCCGACGGCTGGTCGCCGGCAACACTCGCGGCCGTCTCGTCCTGAATGATCTAGTGTTACTACACTCAAGTACTTTTTTTACACGGTTTGTTTTTTCGAATATTGAGAACGGGGCTATTTAGAGACCATTCATTTATTTCTCAATACGTTTAGGAGAGGCCCGACATTCGTCACGTATTTTGTAAATGGTCCCTAAATTGCACCGTTGTTGAGTAATCGAAAAAAGCAAACCGTGTAAAAAAGACTCGAGTGTATAGATAGTTTTTGTGGTCTTATTATTGATTAATGTTTTATGGAAGAGTCTCGAATTTCTCGAGTTCGATTAGTGTTTGAGTTTCGCAATAATTTCTGTTTAATTTGTATGAGAGTCCATATCCCCCTACCACAGGGATGAGAGGTCTCTAACTATCATAAAATAACTTCAAGACTCAAAAATCTCCTACATGCTAAATTTGGTACCGTTGGCTTGATTAGTACTCAAATTATAAGGAAATTTGTATTTTATTTGTATGGGAACCCCCCCTCTTAAAAGGGGAAGGGGTCGTAATACACCACAGAAAAAAATTCTGCCATCTAAAACTCCCACATGCCAAATTTGGTTCCATTGGCTTGATTAGTACTCAAATTAGAAGGAAATTTGTATTTCATTTGTATGGGAGCCCCTCCCCCTCTTAAAAGGGGAAGGGGTCGTAATTTACCATAGAAAAAATTTCTGCCATCTAAAACTCCCACATGCCAAATTTGGTTCCATTTGCTTGATTAGTTCTCAAGATAAGAGGAAATTTGCATTTCATTTGTATAGAAGCCCACCCTCTTAAAGGGGAAATGGGTCATAACTCGCATTCTAAAGAAGAGAGGGGTCTCAAGTCACCATAGAAAAAAACTTGCCTTCAAAACTTGAAGGCTTTTTGGCTTATCGCTCTTGAAGTTTTTGCTAAAAACAAAATTATTTGTATCCTATATTGTTTTTACGTGTGCATAAAGTGTTTTATACGTTTGATATTATTGTGTGATTGCGCAAGTGTCTATATTTTCGTTGTGTTTAGCTAACAACTTGAGTGAAATAAACCGCGCATTGAGAATAGACCGGAACCTTTGTTTGTGTTGACTGATAGTTCATAGTGCAGTGGTGTATCTGGTGTATCCTAGACAGCCGCCAACACTTCTCTCGTGACTGCGCCATCTCGTTTTAAAAAGTTATTCTTCTCGACTCGGTCTCCATCTGTGCGTCATTGAGCTAAACCGGCAGTATTAGTACGGGAAAATGGAACGAGTCAGCGGAATTTGTGCGAAGGAAATTCGCGATATTGAACCAGTTCAATGTTCTTTCTGCGAAACTTTCTATCACGTGAGACCCGAATGTTCCGATGTTAAACGCAGCGATTTGCAACAACATTTCTCCAATGGAAAAGCTCTATGGCTATGTATACACTGCAGGGACATTTTCGCTAACCGCACTCTTCGATGCATCATATTGGAAAAAAGTCAACAGCAACAAATTGAATTGGCGAATCTACGTTCTGAAATATTGAGATTGGGTGAACTTGTGCAGTCTCTACAGCAAAATGTGACCGATAATCTATCCGTTATCATGGGCAATATCGATGCGCTTCAGAAAATTAATAAAACTGATCCATCTGACACGGTCCGAATGGTTCAGTCATTACAAAACAGCATTGCTGATAACCATACTACTATAATGGACAAAATTGATAATCTGCCGCACGCTGGGCTCACTAATGCTATCCCCGCTGGCAACTCATTCAGAACTCCAATTCCATCCAATCGTTGGCCATCATTGGCTGTTAAGCGAAGCAGAGGCTCAAACGGTCAATCGCTCTCTATAGCTGCTCAAAGGGATCCTGTTGTACGTGGAACAAAAGATTTGAATTTTTGCGAGGTTTTCGTCTCTAACATCATATGTGATATTCGCCCGCCCAAGTTTTGGTTATACATTGCTGGATTGAACCCGAAAACTACAACCGAGGATGTTAAGCAGCTTGTACGCCATTGCTTGGAAATTGGTGACGACGTCGAAGCTGTTAAACTGGTTCCTAAAGATGCAGATATCTCCACATATTCTAATGTATCCTTCAAAATTAGTTTGGACGCATCTCTCAAAGAACTGGCTCTCGAACCTTTTTCCTGGCCGACAAATTTACAATTTCGGGAGTTCACTGACTATGGTCGTAGGAGGCCTATTCCTTCGTGAAACCGGGATGCACCTCAGAAAAGCAATACGGGGGGTCTCCGCCGCTTTGTCACACCCATCGACGTCTCCACCGCTGTTAGCCATCCCGACAATGTGATTGAAAGCGGACGAGAGATCTCCCAGCTTGCTTGTTCAGGCAAGTACCCTAACACTACAGAACATGCGTCTCAATTGATCAATTCCCACGTTCCAGCTACCGCACATCTCTATCTAAATTAGGCCAAAATCAATCGACTTCTCTTCAGTGCCTGGGACGCCAACAAGAAAGCATTATGGAAGACCTAGATTCGCTCGTAGCAGTCCAACATAATGTAATCGACCTCCATCAAAGCCGTCCCAGTCCTGCTTGCGATTCTGGATTCGAGGTCTTCTACCGCGACTTCTGCGGCAAGTATGATGATTCTCATAGCCAACTGTCTTCTGATGCTCGCACAGTTTCTAGTACCACGGACCGGAGTTACATCTACTACCAAAACCAACCTTACAGTAATTCATCGGCTAATCCTCACCAACTTCCTGATGCGGCTAAGGATGATCTAAATAAGCTTCGAGTTTTCTATCAAAACACAAGAGGGCTCCGGACTAAAATCGACGATGTCTATTTGGCTGTTTTGGAAAACGACTACGATATTTACGTGTTGACGGAAACTTGGCTGGACAGTCGCTTTAATTCGCTGCAACTATTCGGCGATGAGTACACCGTCTTCCGCAACGATCGCAACGTAAACAATAGCATACATTCGCGTGGAGGTGGCGTACTAATAGCTGTTTCGACGTCTTTTGCTAGTTACCAAATCGTCGAATTAGTTCCGATAAGTCTCGAAACGCTGCTGGTCAAAATAGTTGTTGGAACCAAAAACATGTTTATTGCGGCCGTGTATATTCCAGCTGAAAAACGGTCCGACTGCAGTGTCATACAGGACCAATTGAATGTATTCGAGTCTGCTTCTGCCAGAATGGGAGCTAGCGATACTTTACTAGTTTTGGGTGACTTCAACCAACCTGGTCTAGCATGGAGAACGTCAGTACGAGGGTATGCAACTGCTGACCCACTTGAATCGTCATTTACTTCCGCTAGTCGTTTGTTACTTGACGGTACTGCGTTTTTGGGACTCAGACAACTAAACGCTATTTGCAATCATCAGTCACGCTGTCTGGATCTTGTGTTTGTAAATGAGGATTGTTGCTCTACTTGCCACGTTTCTGAAGCACCGGAAACTATCGTTGTTCCTGATTCATTCCATCCCGCTCTTTGTGTGGAACTAACTACTCGTCGACCTGTAAAATTCCTGGACATACATGATTCAAACCAACTTGACTATCGTAAAGCGAACATTGAATTGTTACGTGACCTTTTATTACAAACTGACTGGAGTGCGCTTGAGCACCTTACTGAAGTTGATGACGCCGTGGCTTTCTACGACCAGATGATACATGAATGCATAAGCATCACTGTACCTCCTCGCTTACCCCCGCGAAACCCTCGATGGTCCAACGGTAAGCTTCGTCGAATGAAAAGAGCTAGAGCGAAGGCCCTCCGTGCATACACCTCACGTCGCTGTCCGATCATGAAGCACAACTTTACCATTGCCAGTAACAAGTATCGTCGCTACAACAGGTTCCTTTACAACCGTTATGTCTGTCGCATTCAGGACAATTTGCGTCGGAAACCGAATAAGTTTTAGAGTTTTGTTAACACCAAGAGGAAAGAAAGCGGACTTCCTTCGACTATGTCTCTTAACGGTGTTAATGCTTCGTCGGCTGCTGAGAAGTGCAATATATTTGCGCAACACTTTTCAAGCGTATTCAACTGCGACTCGATCACTGCTACGCAGATGGAGCAGGCTTTATTCGACGTTCCCTCTGCTGTACTTGAAATGGACAGTTTTTGCACATATGAACAGACTGTAATGTCTGCTGTTAGTAATCTGAAGCCGTCCTTTTCGCCCGGGCCTGGTGTAATTCCACCAGCACTTATGAAAAAATGTTCAGATATCTTGGCAGCTCCGTTAACATTTTTATTCAACCTGTCTCTCCAACAGCAAAGGTTTGTTAGTGCTTGGAAAAAATCCTGCATGTTTCCGGTGTTCAAAAAAGTGTCTCCGGTGTTGTGTACGGAGTCTAAGGTCTTCGAAACTATCGTGAATAAGACATTATTTGCTGCCTGTCGGAATTATATCAGTACAGTGCAACACGGGTATTTTCGGGGACGTGCAGTGGAAACTAACTTCGTCAATTTCGTTTCTTTTTGCATCAAAAGTATAAGTTCCAAAGCGCAGGTTGACACAATATATACTGATCTAAAAGCTGCCTTCGACACTGTCAACCACAAAATACTTCTGGGCAAGCTGAAGAGACTAGGTTGTACTGAGAGGATCTGTAACTGGTTAGAATCATATCTTGTTGATAGGAAGCTCTACGTACGGATTGGAAATAGCCAGTCTGTTACATTTACGAACCAGTCAGGTGTACCGCAGGGTAGTAACCTGGGTCCTCTGTTATTCTCAATATTCGTAAATGATGCAGCGCTGATTCTTGATCGAGTCGGACGACAGTTTTTTGCTGACGATTTGAAGATATACGTCGTTATCCGGCAAATGCAAGATTGCGTAGAGCTGCAAAATTCCTTAAATATATTTAGCGACTGGTGTGAGAGAAATCGACTGTCATTAAGTGTGCAAAAATGTTTCGTCATCAGCTACCATCGTACAAAACATGTTATCCAATTTGATTATAATATTTCCGGCACTAAACTCAGCAGAGTGCAACAGGTGAAAGATTTAGGTATCACACCTAATGAGAAACTAACTTTCAGGCCACAAATCTCAACGACTATCGAAAAAGCAAGCCGTCAACTGGGATTTATCTTTAAAATTGCTCGCGAGTTTAACGACCCGCTATGCTTCAAAGCTTTGTATTGTTCGCTAGTCCGTTCGAAACTAGAATTTGCCAGTATCGTTTGGTGCCCGTATCAGGAAATTTGGATTGAGAGGCTAGAAAGAATTCAGCGCAAATTCGTTCGTTACGCCTTGCGCAATCTTCATTGGAACGATCCTCACAATCTGTCTTCCTATGAAGATCGCTGTCGCTTATTGGGCCTCAAGACCTTAGTTCAACGTCGACGGGCTGCACAAGCTGTGTTCATAGTCAAACTGATAACTGCCGAGTACTTCAGATCTTCTAGCACACATCGGATTCTACGGCCCTTCTAGAGTATTACGGCCGCGAACCATGCTTCAGGTAGAATTTCAGTCAGCCCAGTATGCAGCCTTCTCACCAATCGTATCAATGGTCCGTCAGTTCAATCAGTTTGCTGACCTATTCAATTTTAACGAGAGCTCATCCGTATATCGCCGCAGACTACTAGATAGCAGTATATTGTAGCATGTCTTTTTATGTAACTTTTTAGTAATGACAACATAATCCTATTATAATCTGTATGTGAAGTGATATAATATTATGTAATGCATTATAAAAGATGGTGGGGTTTTTATGCACATTCGTGGAAGGTTCTATTGTGACCACCTCGAGTGAGCTTTTCCCCACCCCCGTCATGCTTCGTGTAGACCTTTGAAGGTCAGATGAAAAGAACAAAATAAAATAAAACCACTTACATGTCAAATTTGGTTCCATTTGCTCGTTTAATTCTCGAGTTATGAGGAAATTTGTTTTTCATTTGTATAGGAGCGCCCCCTCCTAAAGTGGGAAGGGGGCCTAATTCACCATAGAAAATATTCTTGCCTACAAAAACACCCACATGCTAAATTTGGTTCCATAGTTCTAGAGTTATGAGGAAATTCGTATTTCGTTTGTATGGGAGCCCCCACCCTCCTAAAAAGGTAAGAAGTCCTAATTCATCATGGAAAAAATGGTTGCCTCCAAAAACACCCACATGCCAAATATGGTTCCATTTGCTTGATTGGTCCTTGAATTATGAGAAAATTTGTATTTCATTTGTGTAAACCCCCCCCCATCTTAAAGTGGGGAGGGGTCCTAATTCACCATAGAAAATATTTTTGCCTCCAAAAACCTCCACATGCCAAATTTGGTTCCATTTGCTTGATTAGTTCTCGAGTTATGAGGAAATTTGTATGGAAGCCCCCTCTCTTAAAGGGGAGAGGAGTTATAATTCCCCTTATAAAGAGGGGAGGGGTCTCAATTTACCATAGAATAAATTCTTGTCACCGAAAACACCCACATGCCAAATTTTGTTCTATTTGCTTGATTAGTTCCCGAGTTATGAGAAAATTTGTATTTCATCTGTACAGGAGCCCCTCTTCTTAAAGTGGGGAGGGGTCCTAATTCACCATAGAAAATTTTCTTGCCCTCGAAAAGCTTCACATGCCAAATTTGGTTCCATTTGCTTGATTAGTTCTCGAGTTATGAGGAAATTTGTATGGAAGCCCCCCCTCATAAAGGGGAAAGGAGTTATAATTCCCCTTATAAAGAGGGGAGGGATCTCAATTTACCAACTTATTTATGTTTCATTTGTATGGGAGTCCCCTCCTCTTAGTGGGGGGAGGGGTCTCTAACCATCATTAAAACCTTTCCTGGCCCCAAAAACCTCTACATGCAAATTTTCACGCCGATTGGTTCAGTAGTTTTCGATTCTATAAGGAACATACGGACAGACAGACAGACAGACAGACAGACAGAAATCCTTTTTTATAGGTATAGATTAAATTAAAAAACAAATTCAGTTGAATTTGTTCCTCTGCCTGTTCGGTTTCTGAATTTAAATTTCATTATCCTTGAATCCTTGAAGAATAATACAAAGTCATCACGAATAGTGCAGTTAATTATAAAACGAATAAATTTAGATATACGAACTCTCTCTGAAATTCTACCAATACAGTAACTCTTAGTAACTCTTCATAGACCGACAGAGATGTTCGAAGCGATGATTGGAGCCCGTAGAATTGGTTCAGCCCTGCCAACAAGTAAATTTTCACTGAAGATCTTCTAAACAACTTTACTGTATATAGCACATTTCTTTTGTTGCGCAATATTCTAATTATTCGGCGCATGCAAGCCGCATACAAGAAATCGGACCTACTTTGCCCTTCGCAAAACGCTACGATCAAGAAGCATAAACCCCCGTGCGAAACTGACAATGTACAATACGCTTATTTAACCATTATGTGTTCGACAGGGTACCCGGGTACCTTTTCAGCTTTCAAAGTACGAAATTCTAAAGTTTACTTTGATCAAGGATACTGAAACTCTGTGACATCTAAGAACTAGCTGAATTGCAACTTTTAATAAAATAAGTTTTCATGTAGCACCTAAGGGGGTGGAATGGGGGGGCTTCGAAATTTTTTACCCTTTAAGTGCTCGACACCCGGGTACCCTGGGTACCCACAAATTGAAACACTTGTAACTTTAGCAATTTTTGACTGATTCGGACACTTTTACCACCAAAAGATTCAGGAACTTATCCACTTCCAGTGTGGTTACAACAGAGCCGGAAGTGGTTCATCTGGTTCCCGGAAATCCGGCATTCCGAGGATGTGTTCCGGAATTTAAGCACTTTTTATATTTTTAGATGTAATTATAGTAATATGGGTGTCCAAAGTTCTTCCAATTACTCCGAAAGGTCATTCTTCATTGTTTTAAAACAATACAATGATATAACCTCGGAATGGCCATTCTGCGACAAGTTCCCGTGGGACCTCCTGTGGCCATAAAACTGTTTGGTTTGCAACACTGGCAATATGGGTGTCTAAATTCATAAAATTATTCCAGAAGGTCATTTTTCATTATTTTGATTCTATCTGATGATTTTGCCACGGCATGGCCATTCCGGAAGATATTCCCGTGGGGCTTCACAGTTGCCCAAAACCAAAAATATGTGCGCATTAGAGTTTTGAGTGGGAAAACTTGATTTTAGGTTTATGGAAGCTTTGGGAGAGTTTCTTGAAATTAAAAGTTCTATCGTATGGTGAAATTCAATTTTTGAATAATCCCTCTAAAAGTGAAATAAAAAGTTTATTTTTCTGCAGCTTCAATATAACACATTGATGAGTTCTGCAAAGTTTTAGAGCATATTATTACAAGAAATTTTGCTGAAGACCGTAACCTTCTATTTCTTCAGCGAAGATAGAAAAATCCTATTTCTTAGACGTGAATCGTCAAAATCTGTTATTCTATTTTAGCTTTTTTTGTAGTTGTTGTATGACTTTTTCATGTTTCACAAAGTTGTACAAATATCAAAGATACACAACTTTGCCGAATGCAGTATACCTCTATCTTTGTTTGTTTTGGAGCTGTAAAACTTTTGTTATAATAAACACCCTAATTCTGACCCCGAATTACTCAACTATGCGCAAACTTATACAAATTACATTACATGAATCTGAAACTAAATAAAAAACTGCAAAAAGTCAGGAAGTTTCATTTGTATCCGTCTGCGCATAGTCGCGTAATTGGGGATCAAAATTAGGGTATTTTTTATATCAAAAGTTTTACAGTTCCTAAACAAGCAAAGATAGAGGTATACTACATTTGGCAAAGTTGTGTATCTTTGCTATTTGTACAACTTTATAAAACATGAAAAAGTCATACAACAATTACAAAAAAAGCTAAAATAGAAAAACTGATTTTGACGATTCACATCTAAGAAATAGGATTTTTCTATCTTCGCTGAAGAGATAGAAGGTTACGGTCTTCAGCAAAATTTCTTGTAATAATATGCTCTAAAACTTTGCTTTCCCTTATATTAAGGTATCATATCTCGTCGAGATATTCATTCTTCATAGTATTCTTCATAAAAATGCGATAACTAATGAATGTCAAATTTAGATATGATAGTTGAATTTGATATTCACTAAGTATGGATGATGTATTGGTTCCTGCTCGGATAGTTACATTTTTGAGCAAATAATTGTAACATGTTGTGTTTCGGCAAAGAATTTGGCAAAAAACGGAATATAGGCTGAATTTAGAAACAGACCGAAAATACCCTCCCGTACGCTAGTTACCTTAAGGGGGCATAGTACTTTTTGCACCATATTTTGGGCCTTATTTCAAATATTTTTTTCTCGATAACGCGGAAGGCGAATCGATTCGGGTTTTTTTACATTCAAAAAATTTAATTTAGACTAATATTTACAATTTTGTTTACATATGGGAACCTCTTCCCCCCTCCCCTACGGCTCCTTGAACATGATCATTCGAAAAAAACATGAATTGCGGTACCATGGATTGGCGCTCAGGGGCTTATCCGAATTGAAAAATTCCAAAACTACATGAAAGTATACTAAATTATCTCGTGTTTGACCCATCCTTTTTTTAAAATTCGAACGCATAACAAAATGGCGGACATTCAAACGTAAAAGTAAGGGTTTTCGTCGAAAAAATTGACTTTAAACATTTCTAAAAAATACAAAAACTGCAATATCGAAAAAAGGATGGGTCAAACACCAGATAATTTTTTTGGCTTTAAAACAAAAAAAGAATCATGAGAATTGCTTGAGCCGTTCTTGAGATATTTATGGTACCGACTTTTAAAACCTGGTTTCGAGAAAAACGACGTTGAAGTTTTTATTCGTTGTGTAATCGCTCCAGACATGCGCGGTGCAAATAGCTGTAACTTTGTCAATTTTTGCAATTCATCGAAACGGCTTCAAACACATATGCTAAAAATGTTAATCTTTTGATATAAACAATAAAAAAAATTCGATTTTTTAGAATTGAAAAAGTACTATGCCCCCTTAATTTCGTCAGAAACGTGTTTTAGTTACAAAATTATTAGCTTAGTTGAACTGGTCTTCGCAAAATTAAAAGGATTATTCTTGAGCTATGATAATGAGAAATAAATAAATGTAAATATAAATGTAATACAATAACGAGCAAAAGATTTCAATTCTCTTTTTTATTCAACTGAAAATTGATTCTACTTCTTAGATAAAATATAAATACAAATAAATTTTTAGTATAGAGCACCATGTAAACGATGCTTCTGGGGGTGGCTAAAGCTGGATGGCGGGGTCGAAAACTGGTGCCTCAAAATGCATCGCAAATTTTATGTTTACAATGGACACATTCCGCCGTGACGTTACAATGTTTTGACAATTCTTTGCACAGTATTTCTGTTCCAGCTGGGAAAATCGTTATTATATATTTGGAAAGAGCATAAAATTTCCTATTGAAAATGAACAAATTAATAGCATTTGCCTTACCTAGATTGTTTTGGAAAGCAAATATGTGACGTTACAACTCGCCAGAAATTCGTCTTTTGGTTTTTCTGTCAAAAAATATGAAAATTCTGCTCTCTTTCAAGAAATTTTATCTAAGGAGTTTCTTCTATGGTTTGATAAGAGTTGAATACTGAACAACTTGCCATGTTTAAACAGATTTTACTTTTCGTGACGTTACAACACTCTGCTTTACACAGAGAGGGTCGTAGCTCCGTTGTAACGTCACGAAAAATCTGTTTAGTTAATATTCGTTAATTATCGCTGTGGCTGCCTTCTGTACATAAGGGATAATCCAAATCTTAGGATAATCTCTTAGGGACACCCTTAAAAATATTTTTTTCGATCTAGCTCTTTAAAAACGCTTCGTATGGCTTACAAATGTTCTAAGAAATTGGTAATCTAATTAAATTGCACATTTTTGTCGAAAATAGTAGAGTACTATCTTTTTCCGTTTAGAAACTATCACTGGCTTTTTTATTTTTATATGTACTCTTTAAGGGGGTGCATCTCGGGGGAGAGCAGCTATGAGCAGCTAATCTCACTTGTTTTTTGTGAGTTAATTTATGCTGTATTCCACCATGTACAACTTAGGGTAGAACACTGTGGAAAATCTAAAAAAAAATAAACAAGGGATAGCTCCGAAAGGAAAAACCCGAATTAATACACCTAGCGGCGTGACCTAGCCTTTCTACTGCCACAATAATCATTATTTAATTTCCCAGGAACATCTATAATTAATCTTAAATACCTTTGGACACTTTACGTTTTGTTCTTATTGTAAAAACAAAAAGTAAAGTGTCCAAAGGTATTTAAGATTCATTCTAGTTCTTACGTTAGCACGACTACGTAATTGATATCTATAATTAACTTGACTATATTTTTAAATATCCGTTCTGTATTCCTCCAAATCCTTATTTGCCAGTAAAATTCACAACGTATTGCGTACAATAATTATGTTTTCTTTCCTTGGGTATATAAATACTTGTAAGCGTCATTTATGTTACTTGATGAACACCTTATTTAGTTTAATAATATTTACGTGATTTATAGAAACATAATGTAAACACTAAAGATAATTTTTGCAGACTTGAACGAATATATATAGAAAATTAGAAATTAATCCTCTAACGGGTCTACAGACGGCCTTTATTTTCGGGCTTCAGATCCACATACGAAACTTGTTTTGAATTGACAATATGAAATATGTGTTTATAGTAGATTTTTTGATATTTTGATATTAATAACATACGTTCAAAAGTTCTTTGAAAAACAAGAGTTCAGAAAAATTATTATTATATTTCGCTTTTGAAGAAAAAGGATATCTACAACAAAATGACTGATCTCAAAATTTTACTGTTAGTTTGCTTGGCTTCAATTTTGCAATATACACTCAAGTATTTTTTTACACGGTTTGTTTTTTTCGATTACTCAAGAACGGTGCAACTTAGGGACCATTTGAATACTACGTGACGAATGTCGGGCCTCTCCCAAATGTATTGAGAATTAAATGAATGGTTTCCAAGTTGCCCCGTTCCTAATAACGAATAAATATTAAATACAGTTGGATTTCGAATTTGGCAACAAATGCGTGTCGCCTATATTGCCAAAATCGAGACCCTTTTTTGATATGACAAAATTAAATGTAAATGCATTAGAAATTGACTAAGTGTTGTTAATCAACGATTGCAACCTTTTTATGTTCACAAAATCCGCCAAGAGCTATCCGTGCGGTGCAAGTAAGTTTCTGGCGACCTACGGTAGGACGTAGTTATACGGCAATAAAAATATGATTGTTCGAAATATTCTATAACCGCAAACTTTTTTTCATGAACATACTTAGGGCAATATTTTTTCGTCGTTTAAAGTAATGCGGAAACTGACTGATATTTAAGCATACTTTTGGAAGCAAAATATTTTGTGTTTCCAAAAACGGATACTTTTGTTGTCAAAATCGAACCATGCCAAATTCGAAATCCCACTGTTGTGGGATTCAATCGGAAAGTTTTTACTTTTCTTTGATTTCAGATTTCAATTGTCACTTTCTTCACTTGCTGTTATTCACAATTGTACAAGAAAAGCAAGAAGCGAAGAAAACCAATTAATTTAACCATGTAGGTATAGTGGTGTATATTCCAGTGTTGATTTTTCCAAATAAACCTATATAAATTTCAAACAATTTTTGCGCGTCAATAGATGCTCTTTCCAATCAATAGATACTAGAGCTTAGAAATTTTATATGAAAAATAGGAGGAATACATTGTACGGTAGTAATTTTGTACGATTTGTTTTCGTTAGGGACACTTTAAAAGACAGAAATTTTATGTCATGTATCATATTTTAATAAATAAATCGAATTGACTAGAACTGGAAATCATATTGATCATATTTCCCATTCTCAAGCATGTTTATGGCGCACGTTTTGCACTAATCGACCTCATCTTGTTTTCCTAACCCTCTAATGGGACACATTGTAAAAACGATGCGATCAAGCTAACGACTATCTTTTCATGAAAGTACATTCAAAAGAAACTTAAGTTTTGATTTTCATGCAAATATAATTATCTGATGGAGCGTCAGCTAAGAAATAGTTCCATTTCTCTTTTTCATATCTAATGCACTATTCAGTTATTTTTTTTAAATCAGATACACTCAAGTATTTTTTTACACGGTTTGGTTTTTCGTTATTAGGAACGGGGCGACATGGGAGCCATTCACAATCATATTTTTATTGCAGTATAACTATGTCCTACCGTAGGTCGCCAGAAACTTACTTGCACCGCACGGATAGCTCTTGGCGGATTTTGTGAACATAAAAAGGTTGCAATCGTTGATTAACAACACTTAGTCAATTTCTAATGCATTTACATTTAATTTTGTCATATCAAAAAAGGGTCTCGATTTTGGCAATATAGGCGACACGCATTTGTTGCCAAATTCGAAATCCAACTGTATTTAATATTTATTTGCGACAGATACGTAGTTCGCCGACAACGTGCAGGCTTCATCAGTGTCTTATTTCGAAGCGTTATTAAATAGTGGAATTTAGTCGAAAAAAGTTTTTTCTTTTCTTTAATTTCAGAGTTCGTATTCCACTTCCACTAAGAGGCTTCAAAAACTTCAGACAATTGACATGTTTCTCACTTTTCTTGAGTTTCAATGCAAATTTAAAAATTGCAAATTGTCATCACATAGACACATATACATACATACATACATAGATACATACATACATACATACATACATACATACATACATAGATACATAGATACATACATACATACATACATAGATACATACATACATACATACATACATACATACATACATACATACATACATACATACATACATACATACATACATACATACATACATACATACATATATACATACATACATACATACATACATACATACATACATACATACATACATACATACATACATACATACATACATACATACATACATACATACATACATACATACATACATACATACATACATACATACATACATACATACATACATACATACATACATACATACATACATACATACATACATACATACATACATACATACATACATACATACATACATACATACATACATACATACATACATACATACATACATACATACATACATACATACATACATACATACATACATACATACATACATACATACATACATACATACATACATACATACATACATACATACATACATACATACATACGTACACACATACATTACACACATTGAATGCAATCAACATTTGATTGATGTTTTGATTTTACACGTTTTAACGATTTAATATACGGTGCTTAAGTGTTAAAGTTTGAATAACTTTTCATTGAACCGTCCGATTTTCAATAACTCGGTTTCGTTTGATAGATCTCAACAGTAATTTTCAAGTGATAATAAATTGTGTCAGTGTATACTATATATTTATATAGTAGTAAGGCAAAAAGATAGATCTCTACTATCTTCGACGAAAATGTGCAATTTAATTCGATTACCAATTTCTTAGAACATCTAAAAGGCGTACGAAGCGTTATTAAAGAAGTAAATCGAAAAAAATATTTTTAAGGGTGTCCCTAAGAGTTTGGCTCTATAACTTTTTTCATGTAAAAAATATAAATCTTCAGTTTTCAACGAAGTTTCTTGAAATTAGTTTTTCTACATATTTTCTGTAGACAGCAATCATTTCTGATTTAAAATAGAGAAAATATTTTTGGTATCTGCTTGAGGACACCCTAATGTCCGAATATTTTTTCACCACTAGAAAGTGCTTTTTAAATGAAGAAACTTTTCTGTAGCAACTATCATGCTATGTTTTAAGGTTTCGATGCTATTACTTATGTCTCACTTGTTTTGAATCCGTCCGGCTGCTCGCCGTGACGTTACAACGCGAGCTTCAATCAGTTGTAACTTAGGTTCTACTTAACTTATCATCATTCTTTAGGCACCGTTTTAAAGGTATTTTTGAGTACAAAAAAAATATGGATTATTAGATTGTTCGAATTTGTACTTTTCTGCGAAAGCGAAAAAGTACACCTTTTTCGTGACGATACAACGCAAAAAATGGCCCTATTTCATCCACTTGAAATACAAAATAACTGCAAAATTACATCCAAACTATTTTTGGAATGGATTCAGCATATATTCCTTTGTAAGTTGGTCGAAAACAAATGATATTATGAAATGTTTTAGCGCACTGTAGCAGCGTTTTTAAAAATATCACGAAAAATCATTTATTTCTTGTAAATTTCATTTAAATGCTAGAATATCAGTCATGGCAGTTTTGAAAGGTTCAAACATTGCCCAATCATGAAAAAATATTCAACAATGCTAAAAGCAACTTTTATAAAATGTCTGGTTGGTATACCGGCCCGCGGAATGTGTCAATGATTTTTTTTTTCAAATATTGAATCTTACTTTTTATATTGAAAATGTAGCAAAAATGTTTCAGTTTATTGTATACTAAAAACTGCTCAGCTATATTGCAATGACTTTCGGTTTTCTTGTTTCCTATTTACAAGTGGTGATTTAGGTGCTCTTAGCCTAGACTACTTTTTTATGTTATATATGTCCAACACTCTACCCAGTCATTTTTTCAAATCAGATTTATTACAAAATTCGAATAAAGCATGTAAATCAATTTTCCCTAATTTCACGTATGTCAAGTATACTACAAAACAGTCCAGGCATTCCGGAGTTATGGTGGAACATATGGTGGAAATTAGAAACATGCCAAAAATACCATCCTTTGTATGATTGCAATTGGACGATTAGTGGACAATACATTGAAAAATATATATCACAATTTTGTACATCCAATGTGTACAGTTACGCATCACAAGTTTTTTGAAAAGAATTTTACCTTAGTATAGCCAAAATGGTTTAGCATTTCAAGCCAGACATCTGCTTGGTGATAATACGGTGGAACTGTCCTAAGAAATGAAACATGTATATTTTTATCCGAAAATGCAGCATCCCGAGAAGATATTCCTAAGCAAAAAATTACATTGTATGTTTTAGCAAATAAAAACTACAGCTAGCATCTCAATACTCACCTATGATCGGTATTTGGTAAAATCCGTTGGTATAACTAACCGCTGCTGGTGATAAATCACCGGTAGGTTCATGTGACACTACTACCGCATATACCTGTAATGAGTAGTATTCAAAATTAATTATCTTTATATCTTTATAATTGATCAGCCATCACGGTGCTTCCCCAGACTATTATAATAAAACAAATGCTCCATGAAATTGGACCCCACTAGTGGATTCGTGAGGATGTACTCTGGTGGTCGTGAGGTAGTCTCTGGTGAAACTGCAAATTCATAAAATAACCTGTAGAAAGTGCTTTCACATTTCAGATACATATAACATTGCTTGCTGCCTACTGTCTTACCTGACTTAGAACGAAAATAAATATTATTGCAATAAAAGTTATATTTCTCGGGTACTTTTTCATTTCGACGTATCTGCAAATGAGAGATTTTCTTCGTGTCTCCTCTCTTCCGCTGTTTACGACGATACTAATGCAATTTGACACATCAGCTTTGCATGAATCGGTTTCCGGGATTCACTAGCTACCCAAATGTAATGTAAATGTAAATGTAACCCAAACCCAAATGTAAATGTGTCTTTTCAATACATTAGTATCTCCGTAAAAAGCGGAAGAGAGGAGGCACGAAGAGAATCTCTCATTTGCAGATGCGTCGAAATGAAAAAGTACCTACCCGAGATTTGTGTTTATTTGTTCATAACGCATACACAGCTGGAAGGTGCATTGGACAAAAGGTAGGAGTCATAATGACTACTTGTAGCGTAGCTACTAATAACCCTATTAATCCCCCTCCCTCTCCCTAAAATAACCCTTCACTCTAAAGTTTCATTACTTTCTTCTACCGTCCTTTCGTCTATTGTAAAAGAACTACCGTTTCAAAAAATATTTATATATGCCTGACCTCATTTCAAGGTCAAGATAACAACACTAGGTCAGTCTAACGTCCAAAACTATTGCCGGATAAGAGAGTCGCTGATTTTCCTAGCTTTGAGAATTGCTGCGTCACGTCACATACACAAATATCCCTTCCGTGCAAGACAACAGTTCCGAACAAATTCTTGCAGTACCCAGGGCCTGAAATGGAATCGCAAGTTGAATATCACTGCGTGAATGCGTTTGCATTCCGCATTCAACCGGCGCTTTTCGAACGATCATTTGACTGCTTTTGAGTTCAGTCAATCTGCCGCTTGCGCTGCTGCCGTCTTATAATTCATGCTGCCTCTGAGTAGAAGCAAACAATCATAGTCCCGCTTTGCGCGCATTCATATGCAGCATCTAAACTGCAAACTGACTGGAAGGGGAAGCATAAGATGACGTATTTTTTCGTTAGGTATCCAACAACTTGGTGCTTTCTGATGACAATTAGGGAAGGGGTGGGCACCATGAGATTCACCGGAAATTTCGCCGGAATAAAATGCATTACATTGCACAAATAACTAGCACAATTAAATAATAAAACTATAAAAATTTGTACGAAATTGTTACTTTTATTCGAATACTAGCTGACACGACAAACTTCGTATTGCCACAAATTGAACTGTGTTGTACACAAATCCTGAATCTCGGATGACCTTTATCACAATCTCGAGTTTTGTAAGTTTCTGAGGAGTTCATGGGTGTTTTAATATACAAATTTTCCTCACAGTAAAATAGAAAACAACTCCCCCCATTGCTTAGTCTGATAAAATAAAGCGGATGGCATTTAAACATTCGCCATAATTACAAACCATTTCACCGAATACCATTTTGCGGAACACCAATTCTCGGTTGATCATAAGTAACCAAGTCCAAGAGACTCGAGCGTGCGTGTCGTACCGGTCATTTGGCCTCCGGTAACTTTCATTCATCGTGTTATAGTGGAAATTCAGTGCACCGATAATTACCAATATTTTTCTTTGGCTGCCTACACTTTTGTGCATCGATAAATAGTAGTAAAAGGTGGAAAACAGTGGTTCTTTCGTGAAATTAAGTTTTTGCTTTCGATTGTGACGAGTTCAATTAATCATCGAACAGTATCTTTCGTTTCAACAAAGTCCGTTACCGGGTGAAGCAAAACAAAGCAAAATGACTTAAGTGCAGTGTAATGTGTGTGCGCCAATCGCCGGGCATCTACCATACTTCCTGAAATCTCCACATTTTGCCACATGCGTTTTGCTTTTAGTAAGCAGAATTCACATGGTAAATGGTAAATTAGATGGTAAATGGTTGAATAATGCGCTCCAGAGCTACCACGAAGTTCCGCAGCCTCTTATTTAGCAACTCCTATCTCTACCTCCTCGTGGTACCACCCGGAATACGTTCCTTAGTGGAAATCGGACAACCGGTGGAAACTAGGGTCGTATGCGGACAGAGCAGGGGGCACTCATGCGAAGGCTGAGTGTAAACTCTCCGCAGCATGTTCGATGAACCTGAAAATACTGAGAACCTGAGCAGAGGGTCCAAAGCCCTCAAAGGAGAATGGTTTTAATAGCTGTTATCCATGGTTAAAAGTAAAAACAAGAATGGATAAACCCCTAATCCAAGGTGTCATGCGACCCGTGCCGAGGTATGAATGGTGGGGGGGGGGGGGGGGGGGGGGTTCATAAATACTCAGCCTCAAACGGAGCCTGTGGAGTACCAGAGCGCCCTCAACAGTAATCAGCCCTTACCGCATCATGAGGGGCTCTGATGCGGCGGACTCTTCTTTCCCCTCAACTCGTGGGATTTTATATGAACAATCAAAATAAAACATTAACTTCAATGAGCGCGGACGGATTAAATAATCCGTTCCCAAGAAGTGGTATCCAGAGGTCTCCGCCGATGGATACCAGTAGAAGCGCCAGCGTAAGCGGAAAGGGAAACGGCACACCTGTCGCTCCAACTGCATCTACGCCGGACGCAGCAATGAACGGCCCGTCGCTAATAAAAGCAGTGGCAGGCAAGAGAGACATGCTACCAAGAGTGGTAGCGGCGTCTAATCAACTCGATGCCATTATCGAGTTCGAGGCAGGTCGCAGCACCTTAGCGAAGGACCTGAAACAAAGTCTGCTCATGCTTCGGAGCACCAGCGACCACCTTCGAGCGAACTCGAAGCGCGAGTAAAAGTGGCAGAGAAAGAGAAGACACTTGTATCAAGGTCTGCACAAACGGATGCCTGCCCGTCAATGGCTGACCATTCCGTGGCACTCGCGACTACGGCGACTAGGCATCCGCCAAACGCGCAAGGCAGTCCCCAGGGGAAGAAACCCCCAACCCCCCCCAGAAGCGCCTGATAGCAGAGGGTCGTAAGCCAACCGAAGAACCCACTGAGGGTAACAAGACGCTGTTAGCGTCCGACAACCAGCGGGAGTTGGTCAAAAAGAAGAAGGTATGTATGTATGTGTGCGAAAGATGGAATGCTTGGACTGGTAGGACAAAAACTAGATCTGAGACTAATTAATATATGGGTGTGGTATAGTTTAAATGCGTAAAGCACTCGAGTACTAATCGAGAAATTCCGGGTTGGAGTCCCGGTGCCACGCTAAGCCCAATATTTTTAGCCGCAGATCGAAACTTGCCCAGTATTCAGTCTAACATTTTTCGCACCAAACGCTCCTCTGCTTTAATCAAAAAAGAGTTTACGTATGACCGCGATAAAGTCAGTACCAGTGAAAACAAAGAACCAATTCGGCTTCCGAAAAGGCAAATCTACGGTGGATGCCATCTTGTCTGTCACTAAGACATCTGATGTGGCAATCCAGCGCAAGAG
Organism: Sabethes cyaneus; assembly: GCF_943734655.1. Lineage (NCBI taxonomy): Eukaryota > Metazoa > Arthropoda > Insecta > Diptera > Culicidae > Sabethes > Sabethes cyaneus. The sequence goes on from NC_071355.1 coordinate 107,756,690, forward strand.
GACAGCTATCCGCTATTGCGCAGTTGTCACGCTTGACGTGAGAAATGCGTTTAATAGCGCTAGCTGGGACTCCATAGCCAACTCGCTTCGGAAAGTCCAAGTGCCGGTGTCGCTGTACAGGATTCTGGAAAATTATTTCCAGAATCGTGTGCTATGCTACTGTATAGCCGGATTTGCCCGGACTACTTTTCTTTCACGTTTTGATAAACAACGTTTTTAATCGCACTACCAACCGGACGGATCGGCGTGCCAAATCGGACTCCCCCGTTTTATTAAAAAACTTATTTTACAGTGGTACTTCTTACTTGCTAAAGCTGTTCCTCTCCCTAAGGAAGCTCCTCCTTCTCGAGGTAGTCCCGTCCTATTCTGCCTAGCGGCAGACCTCACGCTGTCCGTCGAGCTTCCCTTTCGCGCATACATTTTGGCCCCTCGCGCGGGGACTTGATTTTTGTCAACTCGAATAGTTCCGTGCTTCGTTGTTTACCTTAGTCGGCAAAGTGCAACGCCCAAGTAGCACACGTTGTCACAATTGAGTCGCAGCGGCTGATATGCGACAAATTTAAATGTAAAACTTCGGTTACAGTACCCTAAAATATAACAGTTGTGTAACCGAAATAGCGCAACTTATGTAACTAAATCTGGTTGCATTAACAGTTACTCAATAACCAATATGTAACATGTATAGTTACAAAATGGTTACTATTGAAGTTACACATAAACTGTAAATTGACTTTCAATTGGTAGCAAATTAGTTATCTTGTAACTTTTATTGCATAGCGAAAATGTAGCAGGTTTATTATTTCAATCTATGGCTGTCAACGTCAAGCAGTAAATTTAACTGTTGAATATAGAAGAGTGTATAAATTATTATTTCAACACAAATTTTAATGCAGTTTCAAATTTATGGTGAAATGCATGATTCTAGCTTTGAAAAATTCACGCGCTCTTATTTAATATAGCTTTTCGTTACTTACTTCTTTGAAAAATTGATGTTTTGTAAATCAAATATAAAAATTTTAATTTTAATTTTTTGATTTTTTAAATTTATTCTTAGCAATAATGAATTAGTGGAGCATTCACCTAGAAACCATTAAAAATCAAGTTGTTTTCGCTATCACTTCTATCACAGTAAAATTCATAGCCATTTTGCCTTTGGTTCTAACTACTACACCATCGTCCTTGAAGTTTTGTATCGTTTTCGGCATATTGCATGAAATGATTTTAAGCAGCCATTGTTCATTGTTCACATTGTTGATATCGGGAAAAGGTATTTTTTAGTGATTGTTGTGAAAAGAAAGTGTTAATTTAATATCAAAGAATAGTTTCAGTTTGAATAAAACAGTTACCACCAGTGTTAATCATAGAAGGTTACATTTCAGTTACATTCTAGTTGTACGTAACCTTAGCCTTCGACCTGGTTACGGTATCGGTTATACGGTAACCAATATTAAATCTGTTGTAGTCACTTGTTTCTTATGTCGTCATTTCTAAGTTACACTGTAACCTATTTTCATTGCCGGTTTCGTTTCGATGTAACTTGATCGTTTTGACGTTTGAGAATAATCATCATTTGTTTACTTAATACCAATGTCTGGGCGGAGAAGATTCCAAGTACCATCAATTAAGTAAATAAACGCATTTACAAGAGCATTTCACAACCCGTGTACCAATTGTTTATCTTTACTATTAGCAATATTCTTCAGGTCTAGTTTTTCCTTAATCCGTTGTGTTTACAAGGAACAGTGAACAAATTGTTGCGAAAATGTTACTAGCCGACTTTTTTTGACTTCGTAACTGCTCGTAACGGAAAATTAACTGTTTTGCGACCAGCAAGTTGATGACAGTTCGAAAAAAAGGTTTTAATTTGGTCATTTGGTAACTACCTGGTAACTTTTTGAGATTTTTGTCACTAGAAAACTAAAAAGTAACTATTTTTAATTTTATGTAACCTAACTCGTTACAAGTATCCTAAATGTAACTGCTGTGCAACCTTTTTGTATTTTTTTATTTTTATGATTAGTTACAAGTGCTACTTGGGCGGCGCATTTGTTTTGGGAACTGTTCGTTGCCGCAGGTTAAGAAACTTGCGCGGTCGTTCACCTAGAATGTGGTGCAAACGCGACAATTGTTTCCATTTAAGTATTTTGCCCTACCGGCGCCGTCACTCGATCGAGTCACCGACCGGCGCGGGTAATCGAACTAAATGTTACATTTATGTTCTGAGCCGTCCGGGGTTGATTCACCCGGATTCAGCCAGATGAAAATGCGTGCATGTAATGTTACAGCAGGAAATGAGGGTCGCTTCACTACAACACGGAGGAGGATCAGAAGTGCGTTCCAATCATCGCAGGGGACCCGCAAGGTTCCATACTGGGCCCAGTGTTGTGGAACGTCATGTATGACGAGGTGTTGAAGCAAAAGTTCCCGGTAGGGGTGGTGATAGTTGGCTTTGCGGACGATATCACCTTGGAAGTCTACGGTGAATCTATCAGAGAGGTTGAGTTGACGGCTGCCCACTCTACAAGCATTGTTGAAGATTGGATGCGATCCAGGAAACTGGAGCTAGCGCATCATAAAACGGAGGTTATCGTGGTGAACAACCGCAAGTCGGTACAGCAAGCAAATATCAGCGTCGGGGACTGCACTATTTCGTCAACGCGGTCCTTAAAACTTCTGGGAGTCATGGTCGACGACAAGGTCAAGTTCGGGAGCCACGTCGACTATACCTGCAAGAAGGCTTCCATAGCTATTTCGGCATTGTTTCGTATGATGTCTAATAGCTCTGCGGTATATGGCAGCAAGCGAAGGCTGTTAGCCAACGTGGTCCAGTCTATACTTAGGTATGGCGGACCGGTGTGGTCATCGGCATTAGGTACCAAAAGCTATCTAGCCAAGCTGGAAAGCACCTATCGTCTCATGTGCTTGAGTGGTGAGTGCGTATCGCATAGTTTCACATGACGCAATCTACGTCTTAGCAGGTATGATGCCTATTAGCATCATCATCAGCGAAGACGTAGAGTGCTTCAACCAACGTGGAACCAGAGGCATACGGAGTATCACAAGATCGGCCTCGATGACCACATGGCAGCGGGCATGGTCTAATTCCACAAAAGATCGGTGGACACATCGACTCATCCCGGAACTATCCGGGTGGGTCAACAGGCGCCACGGCGAAGTCAACTTCCACCTGACCCAGATTCTGTCAGGGCATGGTTGTTTCAGACAGTATCTACACAGGTTTGGGCATGCGGAGTCCCCGCGTGTCCCGAATGCGTGGATGTTGAGGAAACTGCAGAACATGCTTTCTTCATATGCCCTCGTTTCGCGGGCGCAAGAAGCAACATGATGGCAGTGAGCGGACAGGACACTACCCCGGATAACTTAGTCCAAAGGATGTGTTCCAGCTCGGACGTCTGGGGAGCGGTCAATGCGGCTGCTACCCAGATTGTACTTGAGCTACAAAACCGCTGGAGAGCCGATCAACGGCGAATAAACAGCCTAACTACCATAGTCCAGTAGTTATCTAAGCGAGTGCGTTAAGCACAATAGCCCCCCCTGAAGTAATACCGATAAGGTGGTGCCAGGGGGGATTGAGGCTGGAGACTCGAGTAGGGTTTAGTGGGTCGGGATCCTCACGCCCCATTAGGGGGGTCGGGATACCTAAACCCCACTCCATGAGTTGTCTTCTCAGGTGTCTGATAGTACCGTATCTGTGACCACCTTAGGTCAGCAGATTTCCCAAATCGTAAAAAAAGCAGCATTCACACAACAGTGGAAGTGACGCGACTGACGTGACCAAGCCACCGAAACTTAATCACATATGTATCAATTATTATGTGATATGGAAGTGAAGATTTTTTTAAGAACAGTTCATTGGTAACTATAACTTACATTCAACTAAGAGAAAACGTCATTTTTTAGAAGAAATAGACGATAACCCAACGAAAATTACTGCTGGTGCTGCAGAAATACCGTGTGATTCGTTCTTTTGCATGCACATTTGCATATAAGTCCAGCCGATGTTGGCTTCACTTATTTTGTTCGCAAACGTCATACCGTGTACCCCCGCTGGAATGACCTTCCTTAATCTGAACATTTTTAATCTGAACCCCGTTGGTATGAATGCGTTCACATTAAAAATTGATCAAGCGTCATACACAATTAACGGTTAAGCTGACCGGGCAAATTGAAAAAAAAAGCAAAAAACCTTAATACGTTTCCTCCAGCTCTGCAGCTTTAGCAATATAGCTCATATGCAACTTATCTCTCTCCAACACTCAAAATAGACCATTTTAGTTGATATTGTCGAGCAAATTTCCTCTTCTACGATCTGGATGTTCAGAATTTGCGCATATTCGACATGTTTTCGAAACGTTTGTTTTCGTCAAATCAAAACAACAAGGTCATAGGGTGCGCGCCTAGCACGTATGTGAAAGTGAATAGGGTTACCAAATATTCAGATTAAAAATGAATTCGCCTGATCTGAACGGGGTGTTTTTCATATTAGCGGGGGTTGAGTGTAGTTGCCACCGGGGTGGTATTTCGGCCGAATCGGATCGCATCTACTGCTTCGGGGGCTGCGAGGGAATCATGCATACGAGGTGCGGTGAGGTGAGCTCAGCGGCTGTGAGCGCTATGCAGGAGGATGTTGCCCTGAAGTATATGTGTTTTGAATGTCGGAAAAAGCAGATCTGCCTTAATGAGGTGCATTCGATGTGCAATGTTCTATTGCAGAGAATTGATAAACTGGCCGATGCTGTAAATAAATGCGAATCGAATGTAAATATTATCGCTTCCGGTCAATGTGCTTTGGTTGAAAACCATCTTATTCCGCAAATAAAATCTATGGTTAAAGAAATTATTACTAGTGAATTGAGCGTCTTGGGCTCGTTTTCAGTTGGGCGAGATGCCTCTGGTGAAACTGCGACTAATGTTGATTGCGGTAATATTGCAGCTACCAATAACACTGCACACGGTGCTGCTGCAAAATCCTATGCGAGTGTAGTACGTGGTAATAAAGCAACACTGTCCAAACGTGAAGCCACTGATGTAATACCGAGTGTTTTATTAGATTACGATGGCGACTGTGGTGCACTGAAATCAGGCAAGCAGCGAAGGGTGGTAAATCTTAGCGTTTCGACTGAACTTCTAACAGAGCTACCAAATACGGCGGGGGCCTCGTTCTACGCCAAATCCGATAATATCGAGGATGAAACAAAGTGTAGTCATTAGACCGAAGGCTAGTCAACGAGCCGATGTGACAAAGCAGGCTATCCGCTCGAAACTTGACCCTACAGCCTTTTCAGTCAAGGCTGTTCGATGCAAAGAAAATGGGGACGTTGATGTTCTATGCGAAACGAATGATCTTGCTCAGAAATTAGTCAATGCTGCTGCAGATATCATGTCTGACAACTACGAAATTTCAATCAGAAAACCTCTGAAGCCGAGTATAAAAATTATTGGAATTTGCGGTGACTTGACAGCTGACGAAATCGTTCTCAAACTGAAACAGCAAAACAGTCTTCCGCTTTCCTCGAATATCAGCGTTATTCGCATCCACAAAAATGAGAATTGGACTTACAATCCACTGGTGGCTGTCCTAGAGACTGATGCCCAGACATTCGAAACATTAATAAATCTGCAAAGTGTCAACGTGGGATGGGATCGATGCAAAGTGGTCGAAGAAGTTAATGTTTTGCGCTGCTTCAAATGTTCGAAGTACGGACATAAGGCATCTTCCTGCAATAATCCTTTCTGCTGCCCGAAGTGTGCTGGAGATCATGAAGCAAAAGATTGTGCATCCTCGTTCGAATAGTGCGTGAATTGTGAATTGATGAACAAAAAACGTTACCTTCCGAACGATAAGGAGGTCAGCATTGAGCATTCAGCGTGGAGCGTTAACTGTCCTGTTTATCAGAACCGTGTGAAGAATGCCCGGTAAATGGTTAACTACACGATTTAGCAATCAACCGAATCTTCCGTGGATGGTACTGGTTCTTTACTGGGACGCAACGATTTTGGTATCATGGAAGCCACTGATCTTCCCACCACAGTCGCGCTACTGCAGCCTTCGCTCATCAGTCGTCCCGGCCCTGTGTGGGGTGTTGGAGCAGTGGGCTTCCAACCTGCGAAAAATGGCAAGTACAACAATTTAACGACCATATCCATCGCACGACCATCAGCTTGTGACCCGTTCACCAGTTCCAGCTACTTGACGACCTATTACCAGCCTAACACGACGACCCATTATCAGCCTGACCTGACGACCCATTATCAGCCTGACCTGACGACTCATAATCTGCCTGAACCTGAATTCCTGTTTCCGGGACACAATAGTGTTGGTACCATGGAAGCCCTAAGTCCCCCCGCCACAGTCGCGCTCTTCCCGTCTTCACTCAACAGTCGTCTTGGCCCTGTGTGTGGGTGTGGAGGAGGGGTCTTCCGTCGCTTTACCCAAGGCAAGTACGATCAAGTCTCGAGCCATTCTTCTCCTGATTTGTCTCACGTTGCGGTGGAGGCATACTGCTACCCTCTTTCTGCTACTGTGGACACCCTTCCATAATCTGACTGTATTCGCCTATACTATCAAAATGTTAAAGGACTGCGCTCTAAAGTCGACGACTTCTTCATCTCAGTCAGCGATGCTGAATTTGACGTGATGATTCTCACCGAGACCTGGCTCAATGACCGGTTCCATTCACCGCAGTTGTTTAATAAATAATAAATAATTAGACTATCACCTACTGTTTGGTGATTACAACCAACCCGGCCTTCGTTGGAATTGCCTAGCTTCTGGAAAAGTTCGAATCGATCAGACTAACTTAGTATTCACTGCTGCAAACAGTGCGCTCGTAGATGGTATGGCATTACTCGACATGCAGCAGATAAATCCATTCACGAATAACCGTGACCGGGCCCTGGACTTGGTGTTTGCTAATGTCAATGCAGTCAATCAGTGCGATGTAATTCAACCACCTGAAGCCATTATCAAAGTTGATCCGTTACATCCTCCAATACTTGTCACTCTTAGCTATCCACCTCTCATTCGGTACGAAGAGGTACTTGACGAACGAGAGTTTGATTTCTATCGCACCGATTTTTCTGGCCTTGCATTCAACGGATTGGTCGTTCCTGGATGGGTTTGATGTGAATATGGCTGTATCCCTTTTTAACCAACTGCTCTTATCATTCTTTCGCGACTTCGTCCCTCGTCCCATGCCTAAGCGGAAACCACCCTGGTCAAATTCATGGCTTCGTCGTTTAAAACGCAAGAGATCTGCAGCGCTGAAAAAGTACTCCCGTTTACGGAACGCGATCACCAAACAAGAGTTTGTTAGAACCAGTCGTCGATACAGAACCCATAACCGCCATCTATACTTGAGATATGTTTTCCAAAAGCAGCAACATCTTAAACTAAATCCTAAACGGTTTTGGTCATTCGTTAACGAGAAGCGCAAGGAAACTTGACTTCCTGTCCAAATGTCTCTAGGTAATCTATCTGCCAGCAATACTGAAGACATCTGTAATCTTTTTGCTCAGCAATTCTCTAGTGTATTCGCCAGTAGCAGTACTTCAGCCTTTGACGTCCAGGAAGCTCTAAAGTTCGTTCCTGCAAACGTGTGCGATATAAACATAACTAGTTTCACGCAAAATGAAGTTGAAGCTGCCTTGAAGCAGTTGAAATCATCGGTGTCTTCCGGGCCGGATGAAATACCGTCGATTATACTGAAAAATTGTGCATCTACTCTTTCGAAACCTTTACAGTTTATTATTAACCAATCGCTTCTTCAGGAAACATTTCCTGTATGCTGGAAAAATCCTATATCTTTCCTGTGTTCAAAAAGGGAAACAAAAACGCTATTGTCAATTACCGCGGAATTACGTCGCTTTGCGCTGGCTCGAAATTATTTGAGATCCTCATTGGTGGCTCGCTGCACAGAAGTTTTGCACAATACATCTCAACTGATCAGCGTGGCTTTTTCCTGGTCGCTCGATCAGCACAAATCTGGTGGAGTTCAGCTCATTTTGTCTACAACATATGGAAGATGGAGCACAAGTCGACACGCTGTATACTGACATCAAAGCTGCGTTCGATCGAGTTGACCACACCATACTGCTTGCTAAAAAAGAGCATCTCGGTGCCTCTGCTGCTTTTGTCCGGTGGTTGAAATCTTTTCTTGAAAACCGCTGTCTTTCTGTGAAATTAGGAAGCACTGAGTCTTGCGGCTTCCGGAGGTCCTCAGGTGTGCCTCAAGGCAGCAACGTCGGGCCTTTGCTATTTTCGCTGTATTACAACGATGTCTGCATGATACTCCCTCCAGGATGCAGAATCGTGTATGCTGATGACCTCAAAATCTACCTTGAAGTTCGCTCAGTCGCTGATTGCATCGAATTACAGAAGCTAATCGATTTGTTTTATGGTTGGTGTGTATGCAACCGGCTCAGTATCAGTGTCTCCAAGTGCTCTGTTATCAGTTACAGCCGAAAGAAGCCTCCAATCCAATACAGTTATTCCATAAACGGCCAGAATATTGAACGCATAATAGTCGTCAAGGATCTTGGTGTTCTGTTGGATACCGAGCTTACATTTCAGGACCACTACAGTAGCATAATTTCCAAAGCAAACAAGAACCGCAAAGGGGAAATCGCAAAAGAGTTTCGTGATCCATACTGCCTGAAAGTCCTACTACGCACTTGTACGCTCATCACTGGAGACGGCAGCTGTTGTTTGGAGCCCTTACACTGGCCTTTGGACTGCACGGATCGAATCTGTACAAAAAAGGTTTATCAGATACAAGCTTCGGGATCTGCCCTGGACGGATCCAGTCGAACCTCCTTCATATGAACACAGGTGTAAGCTGCTGGACATGGACACATTGGAAAAGAGAAGGGATGATATGCGTGCTGTATTTGCTGGAAAGATATTATGTGGAAGAAATGATGCCCCTTGGATTATGGCAAGGGTCAATATGAACGCGCCCTCGAGAGTTCTTCGTTCTACTGACTTCCTTAGAATTCCATTTCATCGGACATTATATGGACAAAATGAACCTGTAACCGCTATGTGTGCAGTTTCTAAATCTGTGTTCTACTTGTTTGATTTTAATATTAGCAGTGAAACGTTCAAGTGTCGTTTACGTAATCGTAGTTCATTTTAATGTTGTTAGTTGGTAGTTTTTTTTATTTCATGTAGATCTTGTCGTCAGATGATCCGAAGAATAAATAATAATAATAATAATGACGCGGAATATAGAGTTTCGCAAAATACTATTTCGCGAAAAACCTTACGCGGGATGTACCATTTCACGGGAAATCTTTTCGTAGAAAGTACCATTTCGCAGGGGTGACCCAACTGAAGGAAAGTAATAGAGGTCAGTAGATCTAGGAAAATAAATAAACCTAGATAGAGGTGATCTCTACGGAAGGCTGCCCCCCGCAGTGGCCGGCGCTTCCGACGGCAGCTCGCCAGCAACACTCCTGGCCTGTGTCCGTCTCGCCCTGAATCAAAAGCACCCAAATGCCAGATATGTTTTCAGTTGATTGATTAGTTCTCGCGTTATGAGGAAATTTGTATTTCATTTGTATAGGACCCCCCCTCACCGTCCTAAAATGGGGAGGGGTCCTAATTCACCATAAAAAAATTCTTGCCTCCAAAAACCTTCGCATGCCAAATTTGATTCCATTTGTTTGATTAGTTCTCGAGTTATGTAGTTCTCGAGTTATGTAGAAATTTGTACTTCATTTGTTTGGAAGCCCCCCCCCTCTTAAAGGGAAGAGGGGTCATAATTCCCCTCCTAAAGAAAGGAGGGGTCTCAATGCACCATAGAAAAAAATTACCTATAAAAACACCCACATGCTAAATTTGGTTCCATTTGCATGATTAGTTCTGGAGTTATGAAGAAATTTGTATTTCATTTGTATGGGAGCAATTTGTATTTCATTTGTATGTATTTCATTTGTATGTATCATCACGTCAAACTGTTTCAGAGACATTCAAACCCGAAAAACGACTTTTTTTGAAAATCTGCAAAATAGGAAGTAGTGTCTCTGGTAGGACACGACATAAAACTTGGGGAAATTGGTTGTGGTTGTGAAACCTTGTGTACGTTTGAGATAGAATGACCCATATAACTATATATAGTTTCCTTGTGTCTGACTGTAACGCTAGATCCAAGCAAAGTGTTAAATAAAAAAATTTCTTAACTCCTACATGCGTTGTGAAGGTAACAATGATTTCAGTCAGTGGGTGGGTGGGTGAAATAGGCAGCCCATCAACTGCCGCATAATGCGATACTGATTTCAACGGTGACCGGACGAGAGCCATAAATACGATAGCCATACGAACGGTTGCCATACGGACGGTTGCCATACGTACGAAAGCCATATAGGCGAATGCCATAATGTATGTTTGCCATAATGGACGGGAGCCATAATGTATGTTTGCCATAATGGACGGAAGCCATAATGTACGTTTGCCATAATCCATATATTCAACGTTTCCTAGATGATTCAGAGCGAGCCGGCCGCAGGCAACGGCGAATGTTCGCCGGTGACCCGCCGTTGGAAATCACATATGTCTAGGTCCATTCGTTTTCCTAGGTTTACCGTCCTCTATTTAGTTTTCTCTAGTCCTCGCATCGAGATACTGTTTATAAAATGAAAAGCTGCCAAGCCGCTTTTTTAAACTGAATCAATAAGGCCTCTTGCGACATATGCAACTCTTGCGATTTGGTCGCGCTGGTCTTTTAAGCTTTGAACTGGTCGAAGTGTAGTTCTGGGCCTCCATACCAAAAATATGAATTATGGCAAACGTACATTATGGCTTCTGTCCATTACGGCATTCGTCTGTATGGCAATCGTACGTATGGCAACCGTCCGTATGGCAAACATATATATGGCTGATGGGGTGTCGTCGATTTCAACAAGTCCTGCGCTTGAATAAAAACATTTGATTTTAAAACAAATTTTTGAAGCAAACGTCAACCGTTTGATATTGATGGAGTAAACGTGTGATTTGGCACGTGATGATAAGGACAGCCTATGATTTAATCAAGCTACACTCAAAATATTCTGCACATAACTAATGGTAAATTTCCATATGAATTTCCAGATGATTATCATGTGCCATATATAACCACAATCCGCCCAGAAATACACATAAAAATTATACGCATATGAATAGTATGTGTAACTATACACATAAAAATATACGCATATGAATAGTATGTGCAAAAGTTTCGCGTACGCATAAATTATAACTGTTTGGCATATAAATTTCATTAACTGGGCACATTGCAAAAGTCTGTGGACACATAGAAACTATACGAAAAGTTTTCTCAGTGTATAATTGATTATCAGAAAGAAGCGCATACCTAATTAAAGCGCGAAACGCATATCCTGTTGAGTATCTTTACCACGTAGCCAGGGGGGCCTGGGGGCCTTGCCCCCCCGAAATATTTTGGCTCACATTTTTAAAAATATTTTCAAAGCAGAATAACAATACACCAAGCTAAAACTGTAGCACAAATATATTTTTGATGACTGCGCCTTTGAATAACAATATAACCAACGTCGTTTTGTATCTCTCATAGTCTGAAAATTCTCAACTATGTAGCTCTCCGTTACTCAGAACATTCGGGAAAGACCCAAGCTGTTGAAGTGACTATAATCAAACAAAAAAAACTTATTTTTGTATTTCTTCTGTCATTCGTCCTATCACCAATATACTTGTCTACATTCGTTTATGACCGTGAATTCAAACTCTTTGCGGTGGGCCTATTATATAAGGAGTATACCCTGGAGTTTTGTGGTATAGAAACAATAAGCTTCGAATTTTTCTGAAATAATGTGTTCAAGAACTTGCTATGAGAAAATTTCTCAGCCTTTTAATAATTTTTATATCTATACCCGTGATTTCAGAACTAATGCCAGGATTGGCAAAAGATCTTCGAGCTGTATTTCCGTCATTACTATTGACGTATCATCCAGATTTTGAATTTGAATGCGCGGTGGTGTGACTGCGTTAGAAAACCTATTGGTGAAAGGAACCTTTGTTATACCATCTCATTTGTCATTTGAGATAGAATTCGACACGCCAGGAACATAATTCAACTTTTTGATAACACTATGGTAGTTATCATCAATAAATACATATGCATGTCTATGTAATATACTGAGAAAATTGTATAATATTTCAAAGCAATCAAAAAATGTCTTCCTTTTATTTGTAAGTTGTTATTTTGAGTAAATAGCGGGGTCGCATTCTGGGGTTTGGTTTAAGGTAGAAACTGGCCGTTTTTCTGAATGTATTCGGAACGTTTCCAGCTGTGGCCAATGTAATCCTGGACACTTTATATGACGACAAATGAACTACTTTTGCAATTTTGAGTACTTTAAGATGTCACATGTTGTATTTCAGTTCAGTTCAGGAACTGATCCCCGATCCGGAACATTGCCGGACGTGTTCAGATGTAGCCGATGATGTCTTGAACATTTTATACGACTACCAATTGTCTAGCTATGCAATTTCGAGTACTTGTAGGTGTCGCATGACGGGTTTATTATGATTCAAGGTGCTTCTATGTTTTAAGTTTCATATAGGATAATTGATCTTGAATGGACCTATTTAGCGCTTTTTAACACCACCACTCGCACTCCTGCTCAATTTACTCGTCATTTATAAATAATATGTGGTGATGTTACTATTTGTTGGAAAGTACCACCTTTTTCTACATTATCAGTACTTTAAAAATGTATAATTGATGAAACTTTTATTAAATATATCGTTTCTTGCCAAAGCCTTTTTTTGATCTTGAATGGACCCAACATGATCTTGAATTGGACCTATTTTTGATTTTGAAATTAGGATTGTCATAGTTTCTTCCATGTAAATGAACAAAATAATAACAAAGAATTTTTTTTAATAGTACAACTACACTACTGTTATTTATTAATAGGACACAAGGTTGAACAGCTTTTACCTTTCCTATACTCTGTTAGAAAGGTATGAAAGTCGGTTGAAAAATTTGAAATCGGTCACAGTCACCGAGGATCTTGTTTTTATGTCAGCCCAACAATTGAACAATGTTTCAGTGACTTGATATACGTTGTGTATGTATCTGTGTGTGACATCTGTATATTGGGAATTTATTATTACCTGTTGTTCAGATATGGTTGAAACGATTTCCACGTCATAAAAAAATTATGTCGCCTATTAGTTTCAAAAAATTTAAACCATTCATTAAAAATATGTAATATAACTTGTATTAAACGTAGTTTATCAAGTACAGTGGGGTTCGAGCTTTTATTTAGTGACTACATATTTCGAAAGGTCAGACTTTTACTGACGTAGGACTACGTCTTACTGCAAAGCAGCTAAAGGTTTGCGACAGCCCTTGTCGAACATTTTGAATATAAAACCGTTGCAATCGTGAAAAATTCGTTAATTAGTGGTAATTATTCAATTTTTTACACATTTATATGCAATTTTTTCAGTTGAAAAATGGTCTAGATTTTGCCACGGTTTCGATTTTGGCAACATAGGCGACACGCATTTGTTGTCAAATTCGAAATCATACTGTAAATGGTGCTTGAAAAAATTAGACTTGGTAATTCTACTAGGTTTAAAGGTAAGCTTAGATACTAGGTTTTAATTTTAAATGATAGTCGATGAAGAACTGTACCAGATAGAAAATAGGAAGTTTCAAAAATGAATATTTTCAAAAATGAATCTCAGAGTCACTCAATTTCGGTGGACAAGGAGGTATTAATTTTGTCACAAGTCAGAGGGGAGAGGTGCTTAAAGAAAACTTTACATCCCCCAAGGGAAAAAATCAGAGGGGTTGTGTATAAGATACGACCACGGATGACGTAGTACAACGTTAGTCCGGTTGCATGATTTTGAATATTTTACTAAACTGATTTTTAATCCTTCTGTCAATCGACCAAAAGGTGATGTGAAGTCAACCTGCTTACTTATCGGCGGAATATAAGGCCTTTGCAAAATATTTTTTAAGTTTTTGTCACCCCCCCCCCCCCTTTGGAAATTGGCTTGAAAAATCGGGGGGCTAAAAAGAATTTGGAGGATATGAGTATAAAATCAATTGTCCGTGGGCTCTACAGCCTGAAAACTCGAAAAATGAGTGTACTTAACACTTCTAGCACGAAACAGAAATGGAAATTCGAATTCGGAAACTAAGCAATCGTCCAAAAAAATTTTCTCGTTTTTGTCTTCTTTTCGTATATTTTTGCATGGAAAATAATAACGTATATATTAAAAGCAAGAACAGATTTGGTTTTCACGCTTAAACTATAAATAAAAATGCTTAAAACCCATGTTTTTTGCTCGATTAAAAAATTCACTTTGTCCCCCCCCCTTTCAGTGGCCCAACACCGGAAGGACAAAAACTTTATAAAATATTTGTAATGGCCTAATTTTACTTTATTCTGAGCCTCATAATTATTTTAACTAAACTATTTAGAAAATTATCAAATACAATATTATTTTTTTAGGCATATCCAGTTCGAAAATGGTCCAGATATTGATCCAAATTTTATATTTTTTGCACCATATCATTATCAAGGCCTTTACCTAATTTCTAAATCCTCCATTGACGCACAGATGATTTTATTGCCAAACCGGGTAATTTTGTAGGACGGTTGGGCATCACAAAGTTTCACGAGGGTGAGGAAGTTGGCGTTCTTAACCATCAGAAGTGGCTGCTTCTTTTTACTCGAACGAGTCTGATTTTGTGACTATAGGATCCGGTTGAATTTTATTGGCCTTAGGGTTTTCGGTCAGCGCGCTAAAGGTGTTTTGAAGCTTTGGTATATGCTTGATTAACGTGTTTAAACTATTTCTCATCTGAGTTTTGTCAAAACTTAAACTTACAGCAAAACTTTTTGCTGTATTTATATGGAAAATACAGGACGTTATTTGTCCATGAAAAAAATTTTGATTCCAACCATTGCCTGTAGATAGTTATGCAGGGATAACCACTTTAAATAGAGTTTGGAATATTAGCTTCGTAACTCAATTCGAAGTTCCAATATTAGAGTTTCCTATACATTAAAGCTATATATATATAAATCTTCAGAATTGTATTCTCAAATAACTTGTTTCATTCTTCTGTGCATTACTTTTAATGATACAAGAATTGTCCCGTTTAGCATAATTTGGGAATTTTTTTTACATAGGGCGAACAAATTGGGAAAATTTTGCTCTACTTATATAGATTACTTATATAGATTATATAGATTACACTTTTGCTTCGTGCTAAAAGAAATACGTAAAATCCAATTGAAAAATTTAAGTGTAACTGGTTTTGTGCTAAATGCAAATAAAGCAAAAATAGCTCTTTTTTAACACTAGATATACCAGCATTTTAAATATACCTATTTATACCAAAACCAGTCAAAATGACTGGTGGATAAAAAACGGTTGGTGAACGACTGAATAATGTGCAACACATACCCCATAGTGGTCCTTAGCCTCTTATCGAGCAACTTCTATCTCCACTCTCTCATGGTAGGGTAACCAACCTGTTTTGGACCTTATCTGCAGCTGTACATAATTTGGACACTTCCATTTGATTTTGCTGTAAGTGTCCAAATTATGGACAGCTACAGATGGGGTCTAAAATAGGTTGATTACCCTAGATGTGGTAACCAACCCTGGTGGTAACTAAGGTCGTATACCGACAGGCAAGGAGGCACTGTCTTGTCTCTGCACTATACGATGGCAGTCCCATCATGAGACTCGGCAGCATAGCCCTAGTAAGGCAAGCTTTTTATATCTAAAATATTACGAAAAATCAAGAAAATTCAACTCGAAACATTTAGCATGGACAAAAGCGATGAAACAAGGATTTGGAATGGATGCTTCCTACCTGGAACTGCAAAACTAAATTTCGTGGATGGCGACAGCTCGACATTATAGCACTACAGGAGATCTGTCGCAAAGGCGGGATGGTTTTGGGGGATCCGTGGCGGCAAGGCCCAATTTTGCCAGAACGGTGGAGCATCCAACGAGCTGAGAACGGGCTTCGTAGTGATGGGCAGAATGCAGGATCGCGAAAGGATATGTGTGTTGAGGATAACAGGCCGCTTCTTCAACTACACCATCATAAACGGGCACTGGCCACACGAAGGTAGACCCGACGACGAGAAAACAGCGTTTTATGTCCAGCTGGAGGCAACATACGATAGCTGCTCGCCACGGGATATCATCGTCGTTGGGATATCATCACATGGGATATCATCACATGGGGTGCTTGGAAAGCTCCGAGGCACCAAAGATATATATTTTTGGACAGAACTAAATGTAAACTCAACTATCTGAATAATTTTAGGTGAAATTAAAGCAAAATTGTAATTGTGTGGTACATACATATTGTACCGGGATGTTGAATCTAAACATACTGTCGATACGATGGTTCTACAATTGATGAAGGGACGGTAGGGGAAAGAAATGAAAATTTTTGGTGAAGGAGGGGAAAGAGCGGAACGGAAGGGGGGGGGGGGGGGGTATTGGTAGCTATGCTTGACAAGTAGTCATTTTGACTCCTACCTTTTGTCCAATGCTGGAAGGTGCATGAGTTGAACCAAGCTGACCAGTCTGAGATTATAACCGGATTCGAACCCACAACTCCCTCCAGGGCATGTGGCAATTTTGTTTTCATAAGGGAACCTCTTCCCCTTGCCCCTACGGATCCTTGAAGATAGTCGTTAAAAAAACCATGAATTGCGGTACCATGGATTGGCGCTGGGGGGCTTATCCAAATTGAAAAATCAGAGAGGTTGTGTACAAGACACGACCGCATATATAGGTTACGCAGGACTACGTAAGTCTCTTTGTAGTGATAGTAGCACAGATTCATACTTGTAATCATTCGATTCTTCACGTATACATGCTATATGCAACATATATATATGCTACATGCGTTGTATGTAACGTTTATCAAAGTAGTAACATTGCATACGTTAAATTCTCAAAAGATTGTGAATTTGAAAACAATTTAACAAAATCAAGAACACAAACTATTACTCTCCTGCTACCTTACTGAAATTAAAGATTGTTTTTTATTATCCATGGTTTCCCACGTTGAAGGGATTTTACCAATTCAATCCTATTTTATCAACAGCACATCTTTTCACTACACTTCTAATGAAACGGCAAGCATGCGTATTCATACAGAGTCGTATTATAACCGAACACTACAGCTGTAGCACATTTTTCCAACACAGATATCAAATTCGCCGAGGTTCAATCGTCTCGCAGTAAAGAATTTGCGATCTTTTGGACAACGTACGTGTGTCATTTTTTCTGGCACACTTTCCTAACACAGACATCAGATTGGACTAGGTTTAATAGCGTTCGTAAGAAATCTGTAGGCTTGAGGGGGCTTTGTCACTCTCTCTGGCGTACTTCCCAAGCAAGGACATCAAAATGGTCTAGGTTTAACCACGGTGTTAAGAAATCTTGTTGAAATGAGGAAACTTTGTCACTTGTTTTGGCTTATTTCCCAAGCACAGATATCAAATTAGTATAGGTTTAGATCATCGTAAAGAATCTTCCAACCAATCACGAAGCGAGAATTCTGGTAAAACATAAGTTTATTATTTTCAATTTTTCAATAGTTCAACATCAAGAATCCATACTTTTCTTCATTTGGGTCAATTCTTAGAAGATTTTCCGATCGATTGGTGTAAGAATATTGAAAATCTATCGGAAAACCACTAAGCTATTAGGGCTCAAAACCTTTCATTTTTCGTGACGCTCGCATTTTTCGATTTTTTGGAATGACACCCTATCTCAAAACTTGCCGTAAGACGTAGTTATTCGTCAAAACGACAACGAAAGAAAAAAATCCAAGCTTTACCCAACAGCACAAAATGTAACACACGACATGCGAGATGCGACAAGCAGCGCGACAAGCACACGAGCAAGTCTCGCGAGATCAAGCGCACGAACTGTCTCACGGACATGCCATACAAGTATCTCGTTCAACTTGTAAAGTGACGAGAAACCTTTGAACGCATCTCGCTGGTTAACGAAGGAGAAGCAAAAGAGCAAATAACAGATCGTACGTGACATACGTTGTCGCATCGCTTGCAGATAGAAATACTGTGAGCGAGAGTAAAAATAATCTCGTCGCACGAAACAGAGGCGCGCGCACAGGAAGTCTGGTTATTGCAGTCAAATCGGTCCAGGCATTTCCGAAAAGCAGATGTTTATTGTTATATTTTCACTACTGAGACCAGGCTTGGTATACACTTTTCGCTTCGATTTTGCTCTTTTGATTATTGCATCTCAGCCAAGCAAAATTTGAAAAAGTGATGTATGGGGCGTTTGTAGAATTTGTTATTATCTACAATATTGCTGAAATGAGCATTAGGGTAACCAACCTATTTTGGACCCCTTCAGCAGCTGTACATAATTTGGACACTTCCATTTGATTTTGCTGTAAGAGTCCAAATTATGTACAGCTGTTGAGGGGGTCCAAAATACGTTGGTTACCCTACTGTGCATTTTGTATTTATGGCGCTATAAGGCTGCTACCCTCTTGGTAGCAAAAAGAGCGCTCTTTTTGCTGCCAACGGCATTGCTGCCCTATAGCGCCGTAAATACTAAAGATAAAACTTCACTTTCTTCAGCAATATTATAGATAATTACTAGCTCTACAAATGCCCCATACACCACTTTTTCAAATTCTGCTTGGCTGAGGAGCAGTAACCAAAAGAGCAAAATCAAAGCGAAAAGTGTATGCCAAGCCTGACTGAGACTATTGAGGCTGAAACTGAGACTAAAAGTGGTGAAAAAAACACATGGGACTGTTACGCGTTTATGAGCAGTAATGGTAGTTATCATCAACACATAACACAACAAATCGTGTGCAAAGTTCTTGGGCAGGATTGATATTAAAGGGGGACCCTCACTGAAAAGTCGAAAAACTTGTTTGTTTTGCATTTTTAGAAGCCTTTTAGCTTCAGAAATGTTGATCCCAAAGTATTGTTCGGTACGTGGTCTCGTTGAGAATTTACAGTAAAACTGTGGGATCACTTGAAGGAGAGTGCAGTGCTGTACAATAGTTTAAACGCGCTCTCCTCGAAACCATATCTTTTCAACGACGGTGCGTGTATCTCAGTATCTAGAGAATCGATTTGGCTGCATTTTTTTGACATGTAAAAATGGCTTATCTAAATTGTGACGTAGCCACCTTTCGATATCTCAATTTTTTCGCTGCATTTAAAAAAAATCGTTATATTTCGCAACCAGTAAGAGATAGATAGTTACTATGTACAGCAAAGTTGCTTATTTTACTGTGTTCTACAACTTTTGTGGAGACACTGTATTTTTTTGGACGCATTTAACCTTCCGTTACTCGCGCCAACTTTTGTAACACGGATACTTGCGCGTTGTATTTTGTACAACACTTTTTATCTCGGAATATCTCGGAATCCTGGCTATTTAGAAAACTACTGTCTTCAGCAAAGTTAATCAGTAGGCCAATACCTTTCCTTTGGGGGATAATATTTTATAAGTTTGTCACCAGACGACGCTCAAAAGCGCTGTAAATTGTACATCCTACAATTGCAGCCATATACAGGTTGTTGCATTAGGAAAGATCATTTTATCAATCCTAAATGATGTAATATTCTATTAAATAGATTTTTTTCTAGTAGTTATCATGTTTTCTTAGATGTTTTTCACGTAAAACGTAGCATGATATCATTTCTGCTGTTGGCAGCTTAGAAAGTAGGGCGATGGGGTGTTTTGATTCGCTTGGGCAGGAATGTTTAGAAAGTTTTTGCACAGTAATAATACATAGTGATTATTTAAAAGCGAAAATTTAAAACTTCCCTTCATCTGACTAGCGTTTTTGGTCCACTAAAACATTTTCTGAAAGCAAGAGCTTGCGAATAAACAGATTCCGTAGACACAACACATTCAGAGAGCTGACCCATACACTAGCGCCGTGCAGTAACGAAATTGCGAACTTTTGCACACCTTCGGAATGATCATTAACTACTGAATAATTTTGCTGCATACAGAAACTATTTTCCCTTATGAAGAAACGAGAGAAAATTCCAGTAGAGAGACCGTTTGCCATACCCCTCACACGTCGCTTGCATCGTTTCTGCATTTCGGTTTATGCTGATCTATTTTTCTGAATATTTTAAGCATTAATGTATTGAATAATTATATCATTTTGTTCATAGCAAGTTTATTGAAGAATACACATTGGTTTGACATCGATCTGTTACTTTGAAACAAAATGGCATCCAAAAATCTACAAGTGTTGTACAAAATACAACAGCGCGAGTAACGGAAGGTTAAAAAAACAAAAATTTGGATCACCCTAATAGGTAGATTTACGGTCACCCTAATAGTGTAAAAAGTTACGCCATATTGTTTTAATAAACTTTTCCAAAGACGCACCACCTGGGAAATTAAGCATTTTTACGCTAGAGCACATGATCGCATTTTTTTCTATTTGGTTCTATTTCATTTCAGTAAAGTTTGCTTAAATAATTTCATCAAATCAAATCAAATAACTTTTGACTGGTAAGGCCGATTCTAATAAAATTTAGCAGATACGTTCACAGCGTTAAGGCCTCTCGTTTGATATAGAAATACTCACAGTAAGAGATACGCGGAAACTAAAGCCAACGATTTGGCATCAGTGTTCAAAAACTGCCAGCACTTGCTGCGGAGCAAAATGTTGTAGCAGTGTGACTGCGGAGCGATATATCTTTCAACTTAATCAGTGTAAAATGCATTGCAAAGCTTTATACACACTGTGTCCGAGTATAATATTCAAGGTGCGTGACAATAGCTTAAGTAGATTTCATAACTATTTCAATACTTGTTAATCAAACATTTAAGCAAAAAGTATGCGTGTTCGATTGGCTCCCTTTTGACAACTCCCAAGATGGCTGTTTCCGCGTATCTCTCACCTCTGAGTATTTTCAGTTTGCTACTAAGATAATTGAAATCTGCTTAATTATCTGGTTAAAATCGTTATAAATAAATGTAAATTTTATTTTGCTGTACACGACTGCTTATAACTTTCAAATTAAACATCCAATCAAAAAACAAATCAATAGTGATCTATGAGGCTATATTACCTACCAAATGAGACTAATAGCGCATAAATCGATTTGGCCATCTCTGAGAAACGTTCGACTAATTGACACCTTGAAAAAGCACATTTTTAAGCATAACTTTTGAACCGCTTGATTGTTTTCAATAAAACTCTCCCAAAAAATTGACAGTAGCAAAAGCTTTCATTTGATACTAAAATTTTTGAAATCGGTTGAGCGGTTCCGGAGAAAATCATGTCACGTAATTTTTACATTTTTGCTTATAACTTTTAAACAAAATGTCGAACCGCAAAACAATTCGATAGTGATCTACAAGGTGATAACACCTTTCAAATAAGCGTAATCGCAAACGAATCGGATCAGCCATCTCCGAGAAACAGACGACTAAAGTCAAGCGTCACACACACACACACACACACACACACACACACACACACACACACACACACACACACACACACACACACACACACACACACACACACACACACACACACACACACACACACACACACACACACACACACACACACACACACACACACACACACACACACACACACACACACACACACACACACACACACACACACACACACACACACACACACACACACACACACACACACACACACACACACACACACACACACACACACACACACACACACACACACACACACACACACACACACACACACACACACACACACACACACACACACACACACACACACACACACACACACACACACACACACACACACACACACACACACACACACACACACACACACACACACACACACACACACACACACACACACACACACACACACACACACACACACACACACACACACACACACACACACACACACACACACACACACACACACACACACACACACACACACACACACACACACACACACAGACTTTGCTCAATTCGTCAAACCTTATCTATTGGTATATGTGACTCGCCCCTCCGGGCCTTGGATCAACTTCGTGTTTTTCGACCAATTTTTAAACCTTTGTTATAGTATATCAAAGGTAAAAATGGGTCGGTCGAAGCCATGGCAGTCCCTATATGGATACAATCTGCAATAGGAAAGGATGTCCACTCACTTTTCTATGAGGTTTCACTTTCAGGACATCAATTTGGACTAGATTCTAAGTTTAAGGGGGACCCTACTCTGAAAGACCGAAAAATTGAATTGTAGTGAAGTGTTGGGGTATTTTGGTAATTGCTTAAGGTATAATTGAAGATATATTTTGTAGCTTTTGGATGCCAGAATAGTGATTATTATGCTTGTTGGCAGGTGGGCGCGTGAATGCTCTCCAGATAATAGTTCCTTGCTGGCGGTACGTGCCTTGAACCAACGGAGTATCGTAGAACAGGTTTCAAGGAAGATTTTGAAGCTTTAGGTCAATACCTAAATTGTTACGTACCGTGTTTGAAAATTCGAAAAATTACCAAAATGGCGGCAATTTTTCCAGAAGAAAGGTGTTTTTTCATCAAATATTGCCAATTAGGAACTCATAAAAAATGGAAAAATTGAGATATCAAAAAACGGCCACGTAACAATTTGGATAATTTTTTTTTACATGCTGAAAAAAAATTTTCAGCCAAATCGGACCACTAGATTTTGAGATACACGTATCGCCAGCTAAAGAAACATGGTTTCGAGGAAAACGCGTTCAAAGTTTCGTACAGCAATGGACTTCCCTTGAGGTGACTCCACAATATTTCCCGCAAGTTCTCATCGTGATCAGATGTTAAAAAACCTTTTTGGCATGACATTTCTGAAGGGAAAGGCGTCTCAAAAATGCAAAAAAAAATAAAATTCGATTTTTCCGACTTTCCAGAGTAGGGTCCCCCCCCATAAAGATAAAATCGGTTGGAGATAATGAGTAGTCTAATGGACTAGGTTAAATGTTCAAACTATAACATCGGTCGAAGAAGAGGGATGGTTTTGCACTCTGGTGTGCTTCCCAAGCACAGGTATCAAATTGGTATAGGTTTAAACGTCCCAAAAAATCTTCGGAAAAACTAAGAATGCGAAGTTACTTGTTTACATGAACTCTTTGTACACACCAAGTTTCATTAAATTCTGCGAGGGTCATGCCAACCTCTGATCGAGTTAGCGCAAAATCCGTTATAATCATTGTATAAATGGTATAAAAAATATACTTTTTATGGAGTCTCCTTATGTCAAAATCATTTGTTAACTTATGTGCTATCTATTAAGTGAGCGTTTATCTATTAAATGTTGGCTGTATGCAGTGAAAAAAGTTACACGAAAACTTTTTTATAAATGTACCAGCTTCATCGGTCACGTACACGAAGTAGTCGGGAGATATGAATGCACTGACGTACTCAAGCTGGAGCCCATGCCCCACCTTCTCCAAATAATTTAACGTAAAACAAAATATTTCTTCAACGTGTAACTGAACTGTCAGCGTGAACCTGGCAAGAACTGTTACTGTGAACCAAAATTTTACACTGTTATGTTTTCAAGAGAGTGCTGCATTCATGACTGATTGAAATTGCGTGATTTGAATTTTCTGTGAGGTATACCGGGGCAAGCTGAAATGCGGGGTAAGTTAAAACGGAAGCGACAAAGTTCACTGGAAATGGTGAACTGCTGCCAGATTTTTTTCACTGAGTGTCGTGTTGTTCACTTCTCGCGTTTATTCGTAAACTGCCAATTCTCCTGGCCGATGTCCAAAGTATCCGAGATACACAAGATACATTGCTTCCAATGCAATGCATTCTATCTAACGGTACAAGGTATATTATATTTCCTACAAGTGACATTAGTACACTGACGAAATACATCCGTATGCCACTGATGCAAACAAAGTCCTTCCTTGAACGACTCTCGTATACTGCTATGCGCGCTAATCTCGAAACACACAGAAGTATAACATAATATACTCATGTTCCTATATGTAATAATGCATGATACCCTACATCCCTATCTTCGTTTAAATGAATAGTTCAGCGCGGCAAGAAATCTTTGTCGTGAAAACTTCGAGCCCTTTTTTGTTCTGGTTTCTGGAATCTTGCCACTAATTATTTTCTAATATCACTAGTAGTAAATCCCGCGTGGTGATTACTCGCTATACTTCAGTGATATCCCGCATTAAGAATTCATCTAGCTCCTTCATATAACGGTCCATGGAAGGCATGGAGTGCGGGACCAAAGGTAAGAACCGGGTGTGTTATCCGGGTTTATGTTGTCATACATGTTAGCCACATTTGAAAAAAAACGACAATATTTGTATCTCTCATTCATCCCTTGCTTCCCCTAACTGAAGCTGTACGTCCAATAAACTAGATAGACCACTCCTTACAACAAAGAACTCCGCTTCAACTGAACGAGATCGAGCCCTAAAATTATCTTGAAAGTTCCCAAACTGTAACCGGCAACTGTTATTACTGCAGTGTGTCTTTAAGATTCTATAGTGCTTCCTTTTAAGCAGTCTTGAATGCTGATTTTATTATGCTTTAGAAAACTCCATGTTTTAACAGTGATTAGTTTTGCACCTTTGGTTTCTCTCGTACTGCACCGTAGTTGAATCAGCGGCTGCGCACACCAAGACGGTAAAATATAATCTATCTTACGATTATCTAAATCCATCTCACGTTCCTCAGATGGAAGAACAATTCTAGGCTTTGTCAATATTCACAATAATACGAAAAACCGACATCGTTTGATAAAAAAACCCGAATTAATCCACCTAGCGGTGTGACCTAGCCTTTCTACTGCTGCAATAATTATTTTTTAATTTCTCATGAACATCTATAATTAACTTGACTATATTTTTAAATATCCATTCCTTATTGTTCAAAATCCTTATCCAAAAAGAATATCTGAATTTGAAAAAATAACTGAGTAGAGCATTAGATATGAAAAATGAAAAAGATAAATTGGACTTTTTCTTAGTTTGCGCTCTTTCAGTTAATTATTTTTGCATTAAAATCAAAACTTGAGCTTCTTTCGAATAAACTTTAATGAAAAAATAGTCATTAGCTTGATCGTATCGTTTATACGATACTGCCCGTTAGATGTTTTAGGAAACGATAAGATCAAAGAAACAAAAGCAGCACCATAAGCATGCTTGATGATGGGAAATATGATCGATATAATTTTCGGCGCGTGTTATTTTTACTGGTATGAGTGGACCCAAATTTATTTATTTATTAAAACATGATACATGACATATGATATTATCTTTTCAAGTGTCACTAGCAAAAACAAATCCTACAGAATTATTAGTAACTTTTTCTTCCTCTTTTTCATATAAAATTTAGCATCTAATGATGCGCAAAATTTGTTTGAAATTGGTATAAATTTATTTGGGAAAATCAACTCATTACTATACACCACTATAGCTATATGATTAAATCAAAAACTTTTCTTCGCTTTTTGCTTTGCTCGTCCGATTGCGAGTAAGGCGTGGTACACAAAGCGTGGATAAGAGCTATCCACGCCTGCCCGAACTCACATTCAAATTAAGGGGGCATAGTACTTTTTACACCATATTTTTTGCCTTATTTCAAATATTTTTTTCTCGATAACGCGAAAAGCGAATCGATTCGGGTTTTTTGCATTCTAAACATTGCACTTTATACTAATATTTACAATTTTGTTTGCATATGTGAACTTCTTCCCCTCTCCCCTACATGATCATTCGAAAAAAACATCATTTGCGGTACCATGGATTGGAGCTGGTGGGCTTATCCGAATTGAAAAATTCCAAAACGACATGAAAGTAAATTAAATTATCTCGTGTTTGACCCATCCTTTTTTTAAAATTCGAACGCATAACAAAATGGCGGACATTCAAACATAAAAGTAAGGTTTTTAGTCGAAAAAATTGACTTTAAACATTTCTAAAAAATACAAAAATTGTAATATCAAAAAAAGGATGGGTCAAACACTAGATAATTTTGTTGGCTTTGAAACAAAAAAAGAATCATGAGAATTGCTTGAGTCGTTCTTGAGATATTTATGGTACCGACTTTCAAAACCTGGTTTCGAGAAAAACGACGTTGAAGTTTTTATACGCTGTGTAATCGCTTCAGACATGCGCGGTACAAATAGCTGTAACTTTGCCAATTTTTGGAATTCATCGAAATGACTTGAAACACATATGATCAAAATGTTAATCTTTCGAAATAATCAATAAAAAAAATTTCGATTTTTTTTTTAAATTGAAAAAGTACTATGCCGCCTTAAGCATCGGAAGGAAGCAACAGACAAGAGCACCGGTAGGCTCGGTCTCTTGCATGCGTCCCAAGATTTATGAGCATTTCTATATCAGTACTTTGAATCTGCCAATGTGGAAAATTTGTGCCTTTCTTGCATGGATTGAAAAAAATAGCAGAATTACTGTATCATATCAAGGCTTTTAAATAAAACCTCCGGGAACTTTTCAATACCGTTTAGACTTCGAAACGTTCTGGCTACGAATCACCTAAGTGTACATTTTAGCATGCTTAGTTTTGATGACTTTTGTGAGTTCGGACATCTTTCGGGCATTGTTCGGGGATGTTGCCATACGGAGGAGTATCTATCCTAGTGATTATTGACTTGAGATCCCGCTATGCGATCGCACGACCGGTGAAATCAACTGCTATTGAGCACACCACGAATGTATTGAATGACGTGTTTGGAAGAGAAGGATTCCCAAAAGCAATTAAAAGTGACAACGGGCCTCCATTCAATGGTGAACAATATAAGCAATATTGCTCTGATCGGGGCATCCAGACCATTTTTTCTACACCATTCTTTCCTCAACAAAACGGGCTTGTGGAAAGTTTTATGAAAGTGGTAAACAAAGCTATGTCTACGGCAGCTTCGAGTGGAACCGGTTACTCGGAAGAACTTTAGGATGCAGTTAATGCCTATAACGCTGGAGTTCATTCGGTAATAAAAGTTTCGCCAGAAGAAGTCATGATGGGCCGGAAAATTAAACGAGGTTTGCCGTTACTGGTATACGGAAAGGCGGACTATGAAGATCAACAGCTGGATGCAAAAGACCGTGAAGTAAAGGTGAAAGGGAAAGCACGTGAGGACCAGCGGCAAGGTGCCAAAAATAGTACAGTCAAACCTGGAGATACTGTCATTGTAGAGCGTCTAGTAAAAGGGAAAGGCGATTCTAGATTCAACATGAAACGTTTTACGGTTATGACGGAAAAAACGGCAGTTTGCTCCTTGCCGATGATGAAGGTCATACCGTGAAGCGACCACAAAAGCACCATCATATCTATCTGACTATGTTTGTCATATGGAAGATAAGGAATGACACGTTTTAATTTTTTTTTTTTTAGTTTTAATAAAATCAGTTGTTTTTTCCCTTGTGGTTTAATTTGCAAGGAACTTTTTTTTTTTGTTTTTTTTTCCTGCGAGTAGGGGGAGGATGTGTGGTATGCAGCCACCTGATAAATAAGTGTATAATACGTATCGTGAAATATACGACAGACTGCGCATCAGCATATCCCTCAGCGCCAGCCCGAAGTCGTGCTGTTCGTTCTTCGGTTTCGTATGCGCTGTGAGTTCGGACATCTTTCGGGCATTGTTCGGGGATGTTGCCATGGTACGATGATCTTGTCCCTCATTGTGTAGTTAACCTCCTTGCAGGTTTGTTGTGTGTTCTAGATGCTGCATGTTGGGTGATTCCCAGCGAATGGCCGTTTTACACAACACCAATACCAAAGACCCAACGATTGCGAATATGAAGAAGTTTTTGAATACGATAAAGCTAACTATGAAAGTATTAGAGGTAGATTAAACTGTATTAATTGGCAACATATTCTCAAGAATGAAGAAAATGTCGACACTGCTGTAGACATATTTTATAAAATTTTGTTAGAAATAATGTTACAGAACATACCGTTAAAGAAAAGAAGACGTCACAAAAATTCAAAAATCCCATAAAAAACAGGCCAATAGTGAAAATTTAGCAATATACTTGGACATATGCAACCAGCTTAATTTAGCAATCAGCAATGCATTTGAAGAGTACAACTCAAAAATTGAACTTGAAATAAAGTCCAGTCCAGAAAACTTCTTTAATTGCGTGAAAACCAAACTAAAATCTGACAACTTTCCATCCATAATGCATCTTGATGAAAGTGTTGGGGATAACTCGGAAAAGATTTGTAATCTCTTTGCAAATTTTTTTCAAGAAATCTATACAACATTTTCTGTAGAAGATTGCGATCGCGACTATTTTGCATTTTATCCGGAATTTTCAGTGGACATAGGTGTCAACCAACTTCATGCCCAGGACATTTTGCAGGCCTTAAAAAATTTAGATGCCTCAAAAGGACCTGGACCCGACGGAATCCCTCCAGTTTTCATAAAAAATCTTGTAATGGAGTTTACAGCTCCTTTGTTTTGGCTTTTTAACTTATCACTGGAATCCGGAATCTTTCCAAAAATATGGAAAAGCTCTTTTCTAGTATCTATCTTTAAATCAGGTCGGAAATCTGACGTACGTAATTATCGTGGCATTGCCATAATCTCTTGCATTCCAAAACTTTTCGAAGCAATTATTAATAAAACATTATTCCTGCAAATTAAAAACAGAATTACAGAAATGCAACACGGTTTCTTCAAAGAACGCTAAAGTATTAGAAAATTTTCCATCCTGTGCTTTGTGATCCGAACAAAAATACAATGTTCAATGTTGGTGTCTGCCTGGATACGCAACATTTTGGTCCTTCGAGCCGGATCAAGACGCAGTGTGTGATTCAAGTACAGTGAAAATTCGTCAATTTCGCGTGGTTTTGTGAACTTTTTAATCCGTTTGAACATTGAACTTCCATGTAAAGTAGACATTTGAACTGTTAGTTGAAAAAAATGTTTGAGTGTTGGTGGTTCGACCGAGAATCCATCATTTCCGAGTGGTATTTTTCCCGAAAATTCACTCAGCTTCGAATAGCGATCCCGTCGTTATTTCCGTTTCCGATGTGTGCTTGTAATGTGGCGTACGTTTGTGTATCCTGAATTATAATATAGGGTAATTATAATAGTCCAGTGAGAAAAAACTATCCAGTGAAAACGAAAATGTCTAACGAAGAGGTGAAATTGTTAGCGCATAAACGTGGGCAAGTGAAAGCGAAGGTGACGCGTTTAAGAAACTTGCTTAAAGCTGCCGATGAAGAACCCACGAATTTTTCCATGCCTCAGCTCAGAGTGTTCTCGAAAAATCTAGAAAACCATTACCGTGAATTTAATGAAGTGCATGATGCTCTCATTAGTGCCTGTGTTCCTAATCAGAGAGATAGCAAAGATCAAAAATACGAAGAATTCGAAGTTTTATACAATGAAACATGTGTAGTGATCGAAACATTGAAGGATAATTTGTCTGCAACTCCAGCCGCTATTCCTGATCAAGTAGGAGGAACACAGGTAATTGTGCAACAGCAAGCATTAAGGGCCCCCTTGCCTACGTTTAATGGGGAGTATGAAAATTGGCCTCGATTCAAGTCAATGTTTCAAGATTTAATTGAAGATCAGCTGATTGTGATGCCATCAAATTGTACCACTTGGAAAAATCGTTGGTCGGTGCTGCTGCTGGTGTAATTGGTTCCCAAACCATCCAAGATAACAATTATGAACAGGCATGGAATATTCTGGAAGGTATGAAAATGAGCGGCTAATTATCGATTCCCATATTCGTGGTCTTCTTAACCTGAAAAGAATGACTAAAAAATCATCTAAAGAGCTTCGGGAACTGTTATATGAATGCTGCCGCCATGTCGAAAGTCTCAAGTTTCTGAAACAAGAACTAACCGGAGTGTCCGAATTGGTTATCATCAACGTGCTGACTAATGCGTTAGACAAGGAAACGCGTGAGCATTGGGAATCATCTTTAACGCATGGACAGTTGCCAAGCTACAGTAACACTATCGAGTGTGAGAAGTCGATGTCTTGTTCTTGAAAGGTGTGAGACGGCTAATCCTTCATCAGTGCCAGTCAAACCTACCGTGTCTGGTAAGATGAATTTGTTCCCCAAGCAATTCCAGAAAACAGCGCATGCCGTCACGTCTGCTGTTGCAGTAACATGCGAGCTGTGTGGGGGACTGCACCCTAATTTCAAATGTGGTATTTTCCGTGATATAACGATTGCACAACGAATCTCCAAAGTGAAAGAAGCGAAACTGTGTTTCAACTGCCTCCGCAAAGGCCACCGTAGCAACACGTGCCAGTCCGAAAAGGTATGCGTAAAGTGCGCCCAGAAGCATCACACTTTGTTACACATAGAAAAAAGTGATGATGTTATTGAGTCTTCAGAATCGTCGTCAATATTAAACAACACTTCTCCCCGAGATCGTGTCAGCTCTGTGCCAGTTCCAGCTTCGAACGCACTGGTTAATCAAGTTTCCAGTTCCCATCAGAATCGTTCCATTTCGAAGGAAGTTTTTTTGCTAACAGCCGTTGTCCAGCTAGTGGATGAAAGTGGTTGCACCCATCGTTGTCGTGCGTTATTGGATTGTGCGTCACAAGTTTGCCTCATCTCTCAGGATATGGCCGATAAACTTGGGAAACGATCTTGGTCAACTAACACTGAGGTAAACGGTGTAACAGGAAAAAGTTGTGCCAACAAAGGTATAATGGTTACAGTGGCATCTAGCTACAGTGAGTATAGTTTGGATGTACCATGCCTTGTGCTGCCTAAAGTTAGTGGAATGATTCCTACAAGAAAGATTGATATCAAAAAATGGCATCTCCCAGCCAACATAGAATTGGCTGACCCAGAGTTCTTTTTACCAAACCGCATTGATCTTCTCATCGGGAATCAATTCTTCTTCCGTCTCCTCAAATCGGGTCAGTTAAGGATTTCCGACAATTTACCCATTCTCCAAGAAACCGTCTTTGGGTGGGTGGTTGCCGGTGCAGCTGATGTTCCTGAACATCGTTTTGCATTCTCTCACGTGATCACCGAAGAATATTTGGCTGCTTCTATTCACAAGCTTTGGGCCATCGAAGAAGTAATTAACCAGTCGTTTCCATCCGTCGAAGAGCAACAAGTGGAAGAGCATTTTGTGAAAACCTATCGCCGCAACGAAACAGGTCGTTTCGTCGTACGTCTTCCATTTCGAGACGCTGTAAGTCAACTTGATACCAATCGCGCCTTAGCGTTGAAACGGTTTTATCTACTCGAGAAACGTTTAAGCCGCCACCCTGAACTAAAACTACAGTATGTATCATTTATTAATGAATACGAAACACTTGGCCATTGCCACGAGATTTTTGAAGATAACGATGCAGCTGGATCACAGTGTTATTTCATGCCTCACCATGCTGTATTAAAACCAACCAGCACAAGCACTAAACTGCGTGTGGTGTTTGATGCCTCCGCCCGATGATCAAAGTTATGTTTAAATGACGTCCTTCAAGTGGGTCCGACCGTTCAGAATGATCTGTTCTCCATTCTTCTCCAATTTCGCCGACACTGTTTTGCCTTTTCCGCTGATATTGCCAAAATGTACCGGCAAATTTTGGTTGATGATTGTGATAGCCGCTTCCAGCGAATATTTTGGAGAAACCAACCTTCCGAGCCGTTGCGCATATTCGAACCCACAACAGTGACCTATGGCACAGCGTCGGCTTCGTTTTTAGCAACAAGTACAACTGTACAATCTCTTGTACAATTGACTGAAGATGAGCAATCTGAATTTCCTGATGCCGCAAAAGTAGTTCGTGAAGACTTTTATATTGACGATGTCCTTTCTGAAGCCAATACTGAATCAGAAGCCATTAGCCTCAGGAAGGACTTGCAGAAAATACTAGCCAAAGGAGGTTTCGATATTAGGAAATGGTGTTCAAATTCAGAAGTAATTCTCGCTGAAATACCTGAGGGTGAAAGAGAAAAGCTGCTGCAGATTGATGATGCCAATAATATAGTTAAGACGCTGGGATTACAGTGGGATACTCGCAACGATCAGTTTCGATATTTCTTCCAGTCAGTTGAGTATAATGTTCCTGTGCCAATCACCAAACGATATGTGCTTTCACAGATTTCTAAATTATTTGATCCGCTTGGCTTTTTGTCACCAGTAATAGTAAAAGCCAAGGTGCTAATGCAAACGTTGTGGTCCCGCAAGCTTGAGTGGGACGAGACCCTTCCAGATGATTTGCTTTTGCAATGGCGTATTTTGTACAATTCTTTGCGTTTCCTAAACCAAATAAAAGTGCCAAAATGTATTATACCGTATCATGCCGATACATTAGAAGTTCACGGTTTTGCCGATGCTTCGTTATCAGCTTATGGAGCTTGTTTATATTTGCGTGCTACCGGTGTAGAAGCCAAATGTAATCTCCTCGTTAGTAAGTCGAGAGTTGCTCCTCTAAGTCCCATGACTATTCCTCGTAAAGAATTATGCGCAGCTCAGTTGTTGGTGCGATTGCTTATGAAGTCTATTCCTGCATTGAAATTTCCTGTCTCTAAGATTGTGCTATGGTCGGATAGCCAGATCGTTTTGGCTTGGCTTCAAAAGGATCCGAGTCGCTTAGATGTTTTCGTGCGCAACCGTGTTGCGGAAATCACCACATATACCAATCAATTCTCTTGGCAATATGTTCGATCAGCGGATAATCCTGCAGATTTGATTTCCCGAGGACAACTTCCAGTGGAATTAAGTCAAAATGAATTATGGTGGAGTGGTCCACGTTTCCTGTGCCAAATCCCTTACAATGTTGCTAGCTCTGAAGTTATTCCAGACGAAGAGCTTCCAGATCTAAAAGTCGAAGCGGTTGTCAACTTGGCAACAATCGAACTTTTGCCAGTCTTTACTGCCTACAGCTCATTTCGAAAAATGCAGAGGATTATTGCTTGGGTTCTACGATTCATCAAAAATGCAAGAACTCAGCAGAAGAAAAACCGACAGCTGTCTAAATTTGTTTCCGTAGCAGAAATGAGAGTGTCACTGCAGGCGATCGTGAAAGTTATCCAATATACCGAGTTTCGTGAAGAAGTTCAGAATCAGAAGGCTGCCGACTCGTCCAAAAGACTTGCTGGACTATGTGCTACAATCGATGATGGAATCTTGAGAGTTGGTGGTTGTCTAAAACACTCTAATCTACCTTTCGATGCCAGGCATCAAATGATCCTTCCCGGCCACCATTTTGTAACTAAACTAATCCTCCGCGCTCTTCACGAAGAAAATCTTCATGCCGGTCCTTCAGCCCTTCTTGCTATATCGCGTCAAATGTTTTGGATTTTAAAAGCGCGTTCTACAATCCGAGGAGTCCGAGGAGGCGTTCTACAATCCGAGAAGCTGTATCGCCTGCTTTCGAACGAATCCTAAGAGAATAACTCAATTGATGGGAGTACTGCCAGAACCTCGAGTAAACCCCGCTATGCCGTTTGAAAATACTGGAATTGATTTCGCTGGTCCTATAGCAGTCAAAGAAGGCAAGTATCGCCCGAAGATTGTTAAAGGATATAATGCTATTTTTATATGCCTTGCAACCAAGAATGTGCATCTTGAGTTAGTGTCAAGTCTTAGTACCGAAGCGTTTCTTGCTGCACTTGATCGCTTTGTGAATCGTCGAGGTATGGTTAAGAGCATTCTCTCTGATAACGGTACTAATTTCGTCGGCGCTTCTAATGAACTTCGAGAGTTATATAAGCAATTACGATCTGAGACAATGCAAGCCAAGATCAATGATTTGATGCTTCCGCGAGAAATCCAGTGGAGCTTCATTCCCCCAAGAGCTCCCAACTTCGCAGGCTTAGTAGAAGCTGCTGTGAAGAGCGTAAAAACTCATTTGAAAAGGACATTACAAAATGCCAAACTAACGTTTGAAGAGTTTGCTACTTTATTGACGCACGTTGAAGCCATTTTAAATTCCCGTCCATTATATGCGGTTTCTGATGACCCAAACGATCCGCTGCCGATTTCTCCAGCTCATTTGCAGTTAGGAAGAGCTTTACAACCAGTTCCCAAGCTAACACTTTTGGATGTTAACGAAAATCGATTATCCCGTTGGCAATATTTGACGTTGCTCCTATCACGCCACACACGCGCCGCGCATCTGGAACATTCCGAGTGCTATAAACCGATGCCACCAGTAGATGTAAGTTAAGTTTTGAATCTTGTTAAGTTCACATCGAGAATAAAATATTAGAAAATTTTCCATCCTGTGCTTTGTGATCCGAACAAAAATACAGTCCGCCGTGTTTCGCGTTCAATGTTGGTGTCTGCCTGGATACACAACAACACTTTTATCAAAACTAAACTTTTATACACCTACTCGGCAACTTCGTAATCGAAATTTATTTGCCATAAGCCATTATCGCACAAATTATGCAAAATTCGGTCCATTAAATCGTATGATGGCCTCGTACAATCAATACTGCGAAACCATTGACTTTACAATGTCTCGGCATAGACTTAAACATCACTTTCAGTCAACACGTAATCGTAACGCGTAGCGAACGATACAAAAGAATAAGTACACTTTTTAATCTTCATTTAATTATAAGACTTTTATATGAGAAAATTGTATATATTATACTAGTCTACATCGGTTGACGAAATAAATAAATAAAATAAACAAATAGATTGATGGCACCATTTAAATCGAAGTAACATTGCAGAGACCATTTCTGCCAAATAACAAAACAAAGTCTTGGTGCTGCATTTCGCTATCGCAACTTGACTTACTTGTTAGATTGCAGGAATCTATTGATTCCATTCTTCCAGCTGATATTTGGGCGACTTGTCAGACAAGAGTCGTATCTAGAAGCCAACTGGGAGACTAAATTCTTGCCATACTTTACTGAAATTTCCTCTCTCGATTTGTTCATACCTGAACATTGGTAACATTGGTGAACATCAGAAAATTGTACTATTTGGTCCCTCCAGCACCAAATACTTCATAAATGGCTCTAAATTTAACTGTAATACTGAATGACGCATAAACATATCCCTAGGCACTCTAGCGGTAGCTCTCAGGTACTTTAGCTCTATCACATACTTAAGTACTTTATCACTAAATTACGATAACTTGACTCTATATACTGAATCACCAGTTATATAGTCTGCAACTAATTTGAAATATGTTCAGGTACCCTAGTACCAGGAGATCTCCATACTCGGGCACTCTAGCATCAAAAGATTTTAGTACTTGTGCACTCTAGCACCAAATACTACGACATACTTAAACACTTTAGCTCTGTTCGTTATTCAGGCTATTACACCAAATTACGATTTGACTTTAGGTGCTTAATACAGTCTGATAATAATAACTTAAAATACGTTCTAGGCACTCTAGCACCAGAAGATTTCAATACTTGGGCACTTTAGCACCAACATAATTAGGCACTATAGCACTTATCGTATATTCAGACACTTTACCAGCTAATTACGATAACTGGACTCTAGGCACTCTAGCACTTCAAGTTTTACTTCTAGGCACTCTAGCTCTAGACCTCCGAAAAAACCCACGTTATCAACCTGCATTGAACATGCAAGGATACCACACAAATTTTGACACTGTCCAGTGTGTATAATCCTGAAAAAGCCCTCGAAACACAAACCGATTACAAAAAACGCTGCCGCCCCTCCGCCGTCTCGAAAAGGAAAAGAATAGCAGAATCACTTTTCTTACCACATTTATCGTAGTGCCCTCACTGCTGGTTTCACACCACCGTGCCAGTAAAACGCAGTCAGAAAACTGTTTACCAAGCCGTAAACAAATTATACCAACACTTCACACGTAAACACGTAACACGTGACACGTGAACAAATTATAATTCCACATTTCTCCTCGTCGCCAATTGTCGTGTTGTTCACTTCTCGCGTCTATTCGTAAACTGTCAATAAGGTTTTGCACGGGCGAGCATAACCTCACTGCTTTGACGTCTATCAGTGGTTTGTTTACATGGGCTTGGAACATGGGTTAACATGTTGAAACTGAATATTGCTTAAAGCCTTAAAGGCAAGTCAGAAAAGCACAAAAACTGCCATTCCGAGTAGTTTGGAGGGCGACACTGCTGGATAATACGCTTTTAAAACATTTAATTCCAATTTATGCATATCGCGTTCGCCTAACAAATTGTAAACAAACCACGAGTAGATGTCAAATGGATGAATTGCGTTCATTCTGGTTCATTCGTGACGTCACCTTGCAAAACCTTATTCTCCTGGCCGATGTCCAAAGTATCCGAGATACACAAGGTACATTGCTTCCAATGCAATGTATTCTATCTTACGGTACAAGGTATATTATATTTCCTACAAGTGACTTTAGTACAGTGACGAAATACATCCGTATGCTACTGAACGACTCTCGTATACTGCTATACGCGCTACGGCGCTAATCTCGAAACACACAGAACTATAACATAATATACTCATGTTCCTATATGTAATAATGCATGATACCCTACACTGAGCAGGTTCCCTAAATGCACCTTCTGACTGTAATAAATGGAAGATCGAAGCGACTAATTGCATTCCGTCGTCTTAATTACTTTTTGCTATTCGGAAATTTAAAACGAACCTTTTTTCGGGTTGTCAAAATCTGCTCATTAATAGTGTGTTTGGCAATTTTTATCTCATAATTGCATGTCAGGTAATTATATGGTTTTGATTAAGTGTAACAATCTCCTCGATTGTACATTTCGATCGGGCCCGTTCTGATCAGAAACTTCCCGATCTACGTGTGTTATAGCCAGAACCGTAACGTGACATTGCTGCGCCCTTGGCGAATACCCGATCTAGCACTCCATCTTTTATTACACCGGTATTCCTTTCAAGTTTATTATTTTCGATCAAATTTTGAACCACCAACAAGATTCTGAACCTGCGCTAAATTGTGAGCCGCATTTTTTATCAGAATATGTTCCAAAT
Source organism: Sabethes cyaneus (assembly GCF_943734655.1). Taxonomy (NCBI): domain Eukaryota; kingdom Metazoa; phylum Arthropoda; class Insecta; order Diptera; family Culicidae; genus Sabethes; species Sabethes cyaneus. The sequence continues at coordinate 107,793,678 of NC_071355.1, forward strand.
TTTGTAACAAATTTTGGAACAGATTTGGATTAGATTCTGGATCAGATTTTGGACCACATTTTGGATTAGATTTTGAGCCAGATTTTGGATTTGGAGCAGATTTTGGGCCACAATTTTTTGATCAGTTTTGTAAACCACCAACCAGATTTTGGATCAGGTTTTGAACCCGATTCCGGACCTGGGCTAGATTGCGAGCCGCATTTTTCAACAACTTCTGTTTCAGATTTTGGAACAGATTTGGGCTAGATTCTGGAACAAATTTTGAGCCACATTTTTGATTAGATTTACGACCAGGTTTTGAAAAAGAGTTTGTATTAGGTTTTGGACCCAGATTCTAGGCGTGGTCTGGTAATCTAATGTAAATCTATCTGAAAACATTGAGAATGTTGCCAAAGGTTATCAGGCCCTATCGACTAAAACGATATTGGTAGAGAAGCGAAAACAATATTTTTCATTGGTGGCAATATAGCTGCCACTGCCTTTTAAAGCGTTAAACCAGCAACCAGATCTTGGATCAGATTTTGAACCAGATTCTGAACCTGGACCAAAAGTTTGGACCTGTGTGTCTGTATCGTGGATCATTTTTTCATCAAATTTTGTTTGGAACAGATTTGGACTAGATTGCGGATCATATTTTGTATCACATTTTTTATCTGATCTTAGATCAGATTCTAGACCCGGTTCCATAGCATCGTGACGTGACATTGTGGCAGCCTTGGCGAAAACCCGATTTGGTGTCCCATCGTTTTGTGAACCAGTTGATCTCGAGGTATGATGTTGGCTTAATAAGCCAGTCGTCGTATGTTCGAATCTCGGCTGGGAGAGGCTGTTAGCGTCAATAGGATCGTAACAACTGGCCCTGCAATTGAAGTCCGCCTTGACGTAAGTCTCATCATCCATGATGAGAGAGTTAAGGATTTTCCAGGTACTTGCGCAAAATAAATTCGCGACGTTGGTTTTCGGGTGACGCCATTTTTTCCAATATTCGAAAAACTGACCGCGATAAAAATACAGTGTAAACAATACACTCTAAACTACTTCTACCCTAATTTCCATGAGGAAATACCCAGTGGGTAATTTTCTACAGCATTTCTTCCGTGATGCAATTTGATGTGGGACACCCTTTACAGCGCATCAACGAAACAGAATTCGAAAAACTAGTATAAGGTAAGGGATAATTGTAGAGTTAATTATTATCTCTAGGTGACCTGTGGGTAAGACGAACAGGGTGGGTAAGACGGACAGGTGGTTGATTCTAGCAATTAAGGATTAAAATTCGTAAATGTTTTGATGGGCATCCAACCTTCTTGTTATCTTTTTTTTGTTTCGATTATAGTCACTTTAACCAGATTGGGTCATTCGTGACTTCTGCGGGGCTGGGATTTGAACCCGGGTCCTCGGCGTGAGAGGCGTGAATGCTAACCACTACGCCGGGACTGACCCTTCTTGTTATCTTATGACGTCTGAACGTTTCCATTATCATTTAGTACTTTCAAACTTTGGTAACCTACAGAAAAACAGAAAATTGGAAGTGATTATGCGTACGGATGTAACTTTTATGTCATTGAATTAAGCTTTTTGAGTGGTTTACTTCTAAAATTTTCCCATAATATCAAGTATTTCGATTTAATACCTTTTCAAGTAACATCTGCATTGAAAAAATAGGTAATTTTATTTGCATATACAAAATTTTGATACTTTAAAAAAATGTATAATGATGGGGTGAAATGGAAAATTGCTAGTGTGGGTAAGATGGTCAGTGAATATATTATACTGTCATCCGGGGATACTTGCGACACTTTTGAACTTTGACTTGGTATAACTATCGTAGTGTACCGTTTAGGTCAAAGTGTGAGTAGCGTATAGTGGTCAGTACTTTTGATTTATGATTATGAGAAAAAATATCAATTAAATTAAAATCAATTGCATTTCTTATGATTTTAAATATGATTTCAAACCGCGAATGACTATTTTTAGATATTTTGAGTGTATTTATAGTAAAACAAGAGATACTGGAGGCATGTTTTGTTTCCCAATTTCGTCTAACGCTCCAACGCTCCGAACGCAGCGAACTCCATTATTGCCGTTTCGAGGCACGTGGAATTTTTCACAATGTTAATTTTTATGGAGACGGCATTAAACAAAATAACATCGTACAGATGCAAACTTACTTTGTACATGCTGTCTATAACGGTAACTATCTATTTCACAAGTACAGCTAGCTGCACCATATTGGAAGTAACAATACGAATTCATCATGTCTTCTCCAAGTTCAAAATATGAACAAAGCTCAAAGCTGTCATTTGTTAGCTTATATGATGCACTACTTGTGTACAGGAACTAAACGATAAAAAATAATTTCATATCAATGAACTGACGCAATTTTGCACATCCATTTTTCCTATAAAAACAAGAAACACAATGATATAATGGGTCAAACTTAACTAAACAATAGGCAAACGCCCCTTCTTTAAACCGGCATTGGCTACAAATGGTTATGTTAACAAACAAATGCGGTAGAGCTGTCAAAAGTGTGATTAGCAGTAGTGTTGCAAGTAGCCCCTGTGTTGCAAGTATCCCCGGATGACGGTAATAAAATTGTTGATTTTGCTTTTTAGTCTCTTTCTCATGCATATAAATGAAGATTTAACTAACAAACGTGAACTTCAATCAAATGAGCAGCAGCCAGGCATGAAATAGATTTTGGAATGCTTGTTTATACTGCCGCTGCCAAACAATTTTCGATTGGCAGCCCCCTGAGGGAGCGGTGAACTGCCCCCTTCACTTCATGTACGCTACACCACCGTATTTTACGTATTCAATTTGTTAATGGTCAATAATAATTATATGCCCTCAATTGGGGCGATTTTCAATACTTGTCCATCTTACCCCCACACATTGTCCGTTTCACCCGCAGCATTAAAAAAGTTCACTTTGTCGGTCCATTTTTAATACTCAAAATACACATTGAAAACCTTTTTTGTTAAATATTTCACTAGCTTATCACTTATATTAGATGTTCTTTTTAATCTGTTCGTCTTACCCACAGTTCCCCTAATATTGTAAATGACAGTATAATTTTATCATCTCTATTTGTGACGCTATGGGGCTGCTATCCCTGCTTGTAAAATTTAATGTAAAAAAGTCTTCATAATGGAACTCGGAAGTCCAGAGTTTTTAGCCTAATCAAACGGTATTTCTGTGAGAAGTAATTTGATTCCATTAAGACTCCGCCATTCTGCAGATACTTGATAATTTTCAAGTCATAACATGCACTCGGGTCGGTGCCCCACCTTCTTGTTTCGTCTGGGCACGCGTAAAACTAGACCATGTAAAACGCAACCTTATTGTATGACTTTCCTCTTCACAGATAGTAACAGTGAAAATTATCACTTCATCAAAACCCAAACATGTTTAATGTGATCAAACCTCGTGTTTTTTAGTCTTGACCTTAAAATGCGGTCAAACATATATGCTTATTTTATTGAAACGGTGGTTCTACAATTGATGAAGAGACGGTAAGGAAAAGTAAGAAGAATTTTTGAATGGAGGGGAAAGAGTGGAAAGGTGAGGAGGGATGGCTTAATAAGGGGGATTGTGCCGTCTCCTTTTGTCCAGCGCCTTTATGGTTCAAAGGTACAAGTACCAGCGAGCCACATGCCCTGGCGGGTGTTGTGGGTTCGAATCCGGTTATAATCTCAGATTATAGCTTGGTTCGACTCATGCACCTTCCAGCATTGGACATTGGACCCCCCCCCCCCGCTCACCATTCCACTCTTTCCCCTCAATTTAAAAATTCTTCATAACTTTCCTTACCGTCTCTTCATCAATTATAGAACCACCGTTTCAAACAAATGTTTAAGGTGAAATTAACAGTCGTCGATTCTGCCAATTTCAAAAGCAGATTTTTTGTTTGAAACAAAAATTCTGTTGATTAAAATGTATTCGCTGTGTTCAGATTGACAAGAAGAAAGCAGTATTTACATTTTTACAAACAGAACCCCGCGTTTGGGCCCAAAAACTGCTTCCGAAATTGGCCTCTCCAACGAAAACTTAATGACTGCTAATTTCCCGTTAATGTGTTTTATCGCACTCGAAAACTGCCCGTTAATGTGTTTTATCGCACTCGAAAACTGTTAGTAAAAAGTGTCTTTTGAAAAGGATAAAAAAAATGACACATCTTTGAGTTTCAATTCCATCAAGCATGCATCACGGCTTTACAAATAGCTTACCCTTCTTGATATCAAATGCTTGCAAACATCTAGAGCTGTTTTGATAGGATTTTTATCAATCCTGATAGTTTTATCATAATATGTAACACCTCTGGGAACATACTGTTGATCGAAGTTGAGATGCTAAAAGTTTTGTTTTTTTTAATAAATATGGTGAATCTATAAGAAAAATATAATAACTTACCGCTATAACCATAGAAAAATGAGTCTCACTATCGTTATTGCTCAGGACGCCTCCGATATTAAAAAATGACGGGTATTCATTCGTAGTCTTTTGGGAAGCTGCATAGAGAAGCTGCAAGAGCATCTGCAGCTCAAAAAAAAATCTCATATTCACTTCTAAAGGAATACCCTGCGAAAAAGATCACATAATAATTATAGTAAAACAAAAAATGATACAATTTTTCACTAGAATAATAATATATAAATATATATTTTAAATATTATTAAGCATTTGATTTTGACTACAGATTAATGTTATTCATCTATTGACTAAACTGTGAAGCATCAAACCCTGCTTTAAGACATTTGCAACATTTTATTAACAGTTTTTCACACGAAAAAGCGCCTCAAGGATATTTTTGAGATGGACTAATACTGTTGAAATTTAAAATCGTTTATTACCTACTGTGTTATCAATGGTATTTCAAACCAACTTCAAATTCATAATGAAATGTATTTTCGTCGCCTGTATGAATTAGCTGTGATGAGTTGAAGAAAGCTGTTCAGTTGTATAACTTGCTTTGTAATAACATAAACGTTTGGTATACTCCCTAGTTTTCCGTATAGTAATGCGCATGTGCTTCCCTTCTAACAGGCAACAGGGTTGCTTTTAAATGACCTTTAGGGGTAGTGCGGGTAAGACCGGCAGTAGGGACACTAAACAGCATTAATTAATTGTGTTATTAAACAATGAAAATGTTAGTATTCATTATTTCAGATATTTTAAAACAGTTCGAGCTTATCATGAATCGTCAAATGTCAAAATAATAAACAAAACAAACGCGAGTGCCACCGATGCGCAGCTGGATGTAACTTTTCGCGAGTAGTTTTTAAGCTTTAATTCTAAGAAGAAATTTCAAACTAAGTTTCATGATTCTACATATTCTTACTAGCATTGTTTGTCATCAGTAAGATTTCAGTAGAAATAAATTAGAGTAGTAAATGTATGAAAACCGGCTTCTTAAAAAACATGTGCTGTGGGGGTAAGACCGGCACCCTTCGAACTGTGTAAGACAGGCTACTTGCAGGTCGCCGGCAACGCATATTCTGCGTTTATCACGCCCTGAATCATCTTGAACTTGTTTCAAGTCATTTATAGTGAAAAAAGATCAATGTTGTGGTAAACCCTCGTTATGGCTGCCGTACATATACCGTATTATTGGTTATCGTCAAATTAACAAATCAGAAAACTGACTGCTTTCCCGGAGGTTTACGAAATTTATTGGGACCTGATCATTAAAGTTCTTCCATTCTCATATTTTGTGGGTACGGTTTCGTATTCCGTATTCTGCTTATATTTATGTTTTCGAGGCTCATTAACCGATTTCAACCAGAGTCAGTAACATCGTATCCAGCTTTTTACGCGCTATAATGGCGGACGCTATAAATTGTGTTCGTAATATTCGAACAATCTTTTTGACAACTCTGCATCCATCAAAACTGGGCACTCTTCTCCTGTACGGCAGTGTTGCTCTTTTTTTCGTTTACGCAAAAGAAGGAGAGCAATAGTTTTGTTTACATTTCGCACATTTTTGCTCTCCTTTTTTCGCGTAAACGAAAGAAAGAGCACGGTAGGGTTGCAAGAGAAAAGTGCCAGATTTGATGTATGCAGAGTTGTCAAAAAGATTGTTCGCATATTACGAACACAATTTATAGCGGCACCATTATAGCGCGTAAAAGCTGGATTGAACATTATCACTTTTCATTTGGTAGTGACCGCTTACAAATCGGTTCAGTAGTTGTCGAGTAACCTGATTGACAAATTAGGTGCCGGTCTTACCCCCATGGGGTGCCGGTTTCACCCGCGCTGCTTTATAAACACCATTTTTGGCTGTTCCAAAAATTTGCTGTATTTTGTGAAATAGCCGATCAAAAGCACTGAAAGTCCCATAACTTATTGAAAACAGAATAAATACTGATTCTATGAAGAAAAATTGGCAATATTTGGTCTCAGTTTTGACAAAATGATCATTTCCCTTAGGGTGCCGGGCTTACCCCCCGTTTCCCTACTATACAGTCTTCAGTACTTTGGCTCGAGCAGATTGTTCTCATTCTTATTGATACATGCTTGCCTTTCTACCTTATCTTATATATAAAAATGGATTTCTGTCTGTCTGTCTGTCGGGATGTTCCTTATAGAATCGAAAACTACTGAACCAATCGGCGTGAAAATTTGCATGTATAGGTTTTAGAGCCAGGGAAGGTTTTTATGATGGTTAGAGATCCCTCCCCCCACTAAGAGGGGGGGGCTCCTGTACAAATGAAACACAAATTTCTGCAAAACTCGAGAACTAATCAAGCAAATGGAACAAAATCTGGCATGTGGGTGTTTTTGGTGACAAGAATTTTTTCTATGGTAAATTGAGACCCCTCTCCTCTTTAGAAGGGGAATTATGACTCCTCTCACCTTTAAGAGGAGGGGGGGCAGGCTTCCACACAAATGAAATACAAATTTCCTCATAACTCCAGAACTAATCAAGCAAATTGAACCGGTATGTGGGTGTTTTTGTAGGCAATTTTTTTATGGTGAATTGAGACCCCTCCCCTTTTTAGCAGGGAATTATGACCCCTGCCCCCTTCAATAGTAGGGGAGTGGGGGGCTCCCATACAAATGAAATACAAATTTCCTCAAAACTAGAGAACTAATCAAGCAAATGGAACCAAATTTGGCCGGGGTCGGGGGTTTTGAGGCAGGAATTTTTTTATGATGGTTTGAGACCCCTCACCCCTGTGGTAGGTGGATAAGGACTCTCATACAAATAAAACAGAAATTTTTGCGTAACTCAAAAACTAATCGAACTAGAGAAATTTTAAACTCTTTCATAAAACATTAGTCAATTACTAGACCACCGGAAACTATCAATAGTAACATTATATGATTCAGGGCGAGACGGTCACAGGCCGGGAGTGTTGCCGGCGACCTGTCGTCGGAAACCCCGGCTACTGAGGGGGGGCAGCCCCCCGTAGAGATCACCTCTATCTAGGTTTATTTATTTTCCTAGATCTACTGACCTCTATTACTTTCCTTCAGTTGGGTCACCCCTGCGAAATGGTACTTTCTACGAAAAGATTTTCCGTGAAATGGCACATCCCGCGTAAGGTTTTTCGCGAAATGGTATTCTGCAAAACTCTATATTCCGCGTTATGGTCAACCGAGAATTGGTGTTTCGCAAAATGGTATTCGGCGAAATGGTTTGTAATGATGCCATATGTTTAAATGCTATCCGCTTTTTTATCAGGTTAAGCAATGGGGGTAGTTGTTTTCTATTTTACTGCGAGGAAAATTTGCATATTAAAACACCCATGAACTACTCAGAAACTTGCAAAACTCGAGATTGTGATAAAGGTCATCCGAGATTCAGGATTTATGTACAACACAGTTTAATTTGTGGCAATACGAAGTTTGTCGGGTCAGCTAGTATAACTATATAGTACAGTAATACCTCGACATAAGGCAACCTTGATTCAAAGCAACTGCAATATAACACATTTAACACTCTTCGTTTATTCGTATTGCTCAATGAATCTTTGAAACTACAAGCCCAATCATCATAAAATTTGAAAGTTACCGGTATGAATGATATGCTTTCATTTGCAATCAATTTCGTTTGAATAGAAATAACTTTCTATTTTGTGTTCGCTTCGATTTGTTACCGTTTCGCATCTTTACCCTATAGCTCATAGATATGGTTGCAGAAAAACGCAACTACATAGCAGTATACTGGAGTTCGGTAAGAATTGAATTATATAATTATAGACGTAGGTTGGGTATGCGTTTAATTTGCTAATAAAATAATATTGTTATACATTAAAAATAAATACAATTAAAATCCTCGAGACTAAATAAAATATATGTAATAGGGAACGATTAAGGCTACATTAAAATTACTCCGGGATATCATAATAGGTTAAAATTAGGCAGGTTAGGCAAGCTCACTGTGCTTAACAAAACTCCCATAGAATTCCACAAAAAATAGAGGGCGATGCAAAACGCCAAATTGAAGTTCAGTGGCTAAAAGAGCCCTGGACTTATAACGAAGAGGATCCGGTTTGTCTACAACTGAGACTCGATCACTTTAAATTTTGCCAATAGAGCGAGGTGTAAAACTCGTGCTATATCGTAGATTGACAGAAAAAATACTAAAGTGCACGTAGAAGTGTGATATATTCCGCCAATGGAATTAGATCAGATTTATATCCAGGTCAGGTATGAACATTGGGAAAGTTTCCAGGCGAGCGACACCCTAACCTCACGATGCCACGCTAAAAGAACTTTCTCTTTTGTGATAGGACCCATTAGTATTGTTTGCAGAATCCGCTCGGAACCGGATCACCCGTATTAATACTTGTAGCCTTGCCCGACGGCAAGCGATCGAACACCAAAATCCCCGCAACCTCGAACGAACCCCGCCAGTGAGGTCACACGCGCTCGTGCTAAAGGCTGTGACGGGCCTGGGTAAAACAACAATCTTGGTACAGCGGAAGAGCTTATACCACCCCCACGCAGAAACCCCGCCTGTGAGGTCACACGCGCTCGTCCCATAGGCCCGGGTAAGACAGAAGCAGAGTTCCGGTATAGACAACATACTTAAACCAACACCAGTGTAGTGTCCGGCAGTGTCAGTCACTTTCAATTTCAACTGAAACACTTCGGAGCACAAAACAAGCACATCCATTAAAGTCTACGTTTTTCTAAAAACTGACTCTTTGTCTAAGTGCATAATATATCATGCCCCAGTATGCGTAAGAGCTAAATTGAACGATTTATGATTTCTCTCTTTGTCTCTTATCGTTCGTATGACGAACTCTCGCAACACATGCAAAGGAATTTCAGTACACTGAAGCAAATAATTTAGTTTCATTAGATTTAATTTTACACTGATTCATCTAACTCGGCACGTTCCCTACAACCAGTAGTTCAACCCCGCCTTCGAGGTGACGTGTGCTCTCACCGGAGACCGTGACGGGCCTGGGTACAATCTGGAGCCGCTACCGGATACTATCCAACATTTTCAGTTCGCTAAAACCGCGTAGCTGAGATTTTGTCATCGTGTATTGAATTGGTCGGCCGACCACGTAGAAAGCAGAGAAACAGTGAGTGTGTAAATTAGGGAATAAAAGTTAGTTTTGTGAACAGTTAACCCTCTAACGGGCAACATCGTAAAAACGATGCGATCGAGCAAATGATTACTTTATCATCAAAGTACTCTCAAAAGAAGCACGAGTGTTGAGTTTTATGGGAAAATATTTATCTGGAGGACCGCTAGGTATGAAATAGTCCAATTTCTCTCTTTAATTTTTTATGCCTAACGCTCTACCCAAATATTTTTTCAGTTCAAATATATCACAAAATTGAAAAAAAGCATGTAAATTACAATGAAAAATTTGAGATCGAACATTTTGTTCTAGATGTCCTTTTTCATCAAACGTAAAAAAAGGAATATTCGCACCATAATTTTTTTCGGAATTCTTGTTTTTGAAAGATGATAACTTTTGAACGCATGGTCAGAATGTTGTGATATTTGTTTCAGCATGTCGGAAAATCTGTTCTTAACATATTTCTCATATTGTCAATTCACGACAAATTTCGTATGTGGCTCTGGAGCTCCACAAGCGAAGGCCGTTTACAGACGGTCTTACCCGTTAGAGGGTTAATTGAGGCTGTGAACCATTTCGCGAAATTTTTAACTTTTTAATTAAAATTTGACAGTTCGATGGTTTTTTCTGCTCGAGTGGTTAAAATTAGTTTAGAATGCGAACCATTTCATATATGACAAATTGATAGTTTTTTTACTCAATGAAAGCATATATAAGGTGAGGATGAAGATATGTTTCTATAACAGCGAATTTATTTATTCAGTCCAGGTTGGAATTGGATGAATTTTTGGTGTTTATTTGCTCCTACACGGAGAAAAATGTATGGCAAAAACAATTATATTTTAGGTTGCTTCAACCAGATTTTCACTTTGAAATTTGCGTAAATATATACTTGGTTACTTTGACAAACCGCGATGCTTGAAATTAACTAAAATATTAGGTTGTTTTTGCTTTAGGACTTAACTTCAATTCAACAAATATTTGCTTGAAATAACCAGAATCTTGGTTGTTTGGTTTTGACAGTCGATAACTTTTAGGTAATATCAACTAAACTTTATAGTTTGATCTAAACAAATTTTAGTTAAAAGCAAACTGATTAAATCTTTAAAGGGAAACATTGAAACGTTTGAAACAAACTAATAGTCTTTTGAAATAAACCCAAAAATGAACGTTAAATGTAACCGAAAATGTTGTTTGCAACAACCAAAAAATTTATTGAAACAATTTTTCAACGGCATTCGGTTTTATTGTTGTTCTGTACGTCGCAACACGGAGAAAAATGTGGCAAGTTTAAAACAACCATAAATTTGGTTGAAGCTCAAACTAAATTTTTGATTACGTTAACATCGGAATTTGTTTAAACAAAATTCACTAATCTAGTTGAAAGAAACGACTTTTCCACATTATTTCAACTTTATTAACTTGCATTGTTTCAAATTAAGTATCAGTTGATCCAAACTAAAAGTTTGCTTTTTTCAGCCATAATTTTGTTTATTTCAACCAAAATTTAGGTTGCAAAATGCAGTTGATTTAACCTGAATTCAAATTGAGGTGTTAGCTTAAATCAACCAAAACTGTTGGTATAAATAAACTAAATTTATGGTTACGCAAATACCAACCTTAAAAATAGTTCAAAACAAACTTGTTCTTGGTTTGCGTTTACAAATGTGGCTAGTTTAAAACAACCAAAAATTTGGTTGGAATCAAACTAAATTTTGATTACGTTAACATCGAAATTTGTTTGCATTAAATCCAGAAATCTAGTTGAAAGTAACGACTTTTACACATTGTTTCAACTTGACAACTCGTATTGTTTCAAATTGAATATCAGTTGATCCAAACTAAAAGTTTAGTTATTTTCAACTAAAAACATGTTTATTACAACCAAAATTTAAGTTGCGATGATGTCATATTTTTTGCCGTGTAGGTCGTCGGGCCACTCGCGTTTTCGCGGTCTGTTCGTCGTCACAATCACAAGAGGTAAACGGAAACAATAAACCTCAAGTCACTGCAAGCGAATGCTGAAAGCATTTTGACTATTTTGAGATCAAGTGTTGTGAGTTGAAAAGGTTATCACAAAGGTCAAATCCTGGCTGGAATGAAATTACCACCACTGCTGATTGTAGTGGCTGGTCGTCATGGCTGCCGGTGTGTGCTCGAAATAAGCGTGTGTATAGCTATTTTGTCGTTCCGATGGAATCAACCAACACTCCAATGGCAAACGTCGGTAATGAACAGAATGAAGCCTTGTGGGCTTCTTATCAACGTAATCACATATCATCGCAACAACAGCAGCATTTTGTTACACCCGTTGGATCATCGACTAGTGGAACTTCAAATAGTTATTTTCAGCCGAGCGCTGATTCTAGTTTCAATTATGGTCCATTGTCAAATGCGAGCAATTTCACCGTGCTATCCGATGGATTCGGGAATTTCATTAAAGTTTACCATCAATCCAATGAACAGTTCCATCGGAGAATGCAGCCAGCAATATTAATCTTATCAACCAACCATATCTGAAATGTATTCACCCTTTGGTAGTGGTGGTGCATCGTATCTCGCCGAAGGTTTACCGCGATCTTCACAGGAAACATTTTTGTAAGCTAATCAGTCGATTCAACAACTATCAATCGTTACCCGAACAACACTCCGCGCAAAAATCTTACGTACATCAACCTTCCCAAATGATGCCTTCCTCCGTTCCGACTGTTAATCTTACGCAACCAACGATCTTTACCAGTAGTTTTATCTGCTACAACTTCTACTTCTACTAATATCAACAATTACAACCAACTAAACGATGACAACGATGCTAAGCTGATTCAGAATACCAACAAAATGCAACGGATCGTAGCCGAGGAGTACCAACACAGTACCAATAAGCAGCAGTTCATTGAAAATACCGGCGGTAGTTCTAAGTTATCCAATGCAGCAGAAAAATCGGCAGCAAAATCATCAAATGGCGGAAACGGCTATGCTTTCAAGAAGAATCGAGTGCGAATGACCAACAATCTTAACGATACTCATGTTGAGAAGATGGTATCGGAAATCGGAATGCGTGGCTCATATGAACGTGGCGGTCGAGCCACGGGTGCGGGTCGAACCAAGATGGAAAAAATCAACCAACAAACAGCGGGGACAGCGTCCACGGAAAAGTCAAAATTACGTGATCATTCAGAAAATTGGGAATGCGCCTTGATGGATAATACTCGGAAGTAGGTTCCTAAATGAATAACATTCATCAAAGATTTAATCAGATTTAATCACTGTTTTCAGCTTCGTGAATTCAAGCGCTGGAGGATTCCCTACTACCTATACAATCCCAATCCATTCGCCAACGATTACAAGACAACTAGGATTTGAACTTCTAGTATACGGATGGAGCATTTGGCATGACTTCCACCAGTTCATCGTGATGTATGGTTTTCTATCACCCGAAATCTAGTTTTACGAATTTCGAAGTCCCTGCATCGGTACTACAAAACGAAACAATCTGGCAAATCTGGCGTAGTAAAATCTTTCCAACCGATCGGAAACCGAGGCAAGGGTGGTCAATCGTTCACTTCCAAATTCGAAAAACGACACTCAGTTTTTCACCTTGGTCCAGCAGGGCGGCGTCGATTATTGGAATCAGGCGACCATATGGTACAATCGCAGTAATCTGGGTGTTGTTAAGAAGAATCCGGACAAGCTGATGTTCCCGAACGGTTTGAAAGTGGATTGTGAGGCGAAGCAGTTTATTCGGGTCATCAGCAACAAGTTACCGATTTTCCTGCACTTGCTGTTGAATTACAGCCAGATCAATTTTCGTGTGCTGTGAGCTGATGTCCACGGTACGGTTTTGGACTCGATTTGCGATCGAGTCCCCCTCCTTCCTTTCCACCCTTCCCCTTCATTCCCGAAAAAATCCTTCTTCATTACTTTCCCTTACCGTCCCTTCATCAATTGTAGAATCATCGTTTCAAAAAAAAATATTAATATATGCCTGACCGCATTTCAAGGTCATGACTAAAGTCACGAGTTTGGTCAATTTTCATAGGAACGGAGCCTCTCTCCGAAGAACCGCGCTGAGAAACGCGGACTAACACGCTTTCGGACGAACAGCGTCACACGCAGTACCTTGCAAGTCGTAAGGGCCTGCATAGTGTCGTCGTCCTGAAAGTAAAATGACGTTAGATTAAAACTTCTCGGTCGGTGGTTTCTACAGTAGGTGGAGGAAGAGGCACAATTTGTGTGTCTAAAAATAGATCAACCCATGTCGCGCTATGGTTAATAAGGGGGGTTGTGCAGACTTCTTTTGTCCAGCGCCTCTGTGGTTCAAAGGTACACGGGTACCAGTGAGCGACACGCCCTGGCAGGTGTTGTGGGTTCAAATCCTGTTATAATCTCTGATTACAGCTTGGTTCGACCCATGCACCTTCCAGCATTGGACAAAAGACAGGAGTCACAGCGACAACTTGTTAACCATAGCTACCTATTACCCCCCCCTCCTTCCTTTCCACCCTTCCCCTTCATTCCCGAAAAAATCCTTCTTCATTACTTTCCCTTACCGTCCCTTCATCAATTGTAGAATCATCGTTTCAAAAAAATATTAATATATGCCTGACCGCATTTCAAGGTCATGACTAAAGTCACGAGTTTGGTCAATTTTCATAGGAACGGAGCCTCTCTCCGAAGAACCGCGCTGAGAAACGCGGACTAACACGCTTTCGGACGAACAGCGTCACACGCAGTACCTTGCAAGTCGTAAGGGCCTGCATAGTGTCGTCGTCCTGAAAGTAAAATGACGTTAGATTAAAACTTCTCGGTCGGTGGTTTCTACAGTAGGTGGAGGAAGAGGCACAATTTGTGTGTCTAAAAATAGATCAACCCATGTCGCGCTATGGTTAATAAGGGGGGTTGTGCAGACTTCTTTTGTCCAGCGCCTCTGTGGTTCAAAGGTACACGGGTACCAGTGAGCGACACGCCCTGGCAGGTGTTGTGGGTTCAAATCCTGTTATAATCTCTGATTACAGCTTGGTTCGACCCATGCACCTTCCAGCATTGGACAAAAGACAGGAGTCACAGCGACAACTTGTTAACCATAGCTACCTATTACCCCCCCCTCCTTCCTTTCCACCCTTCCCCTTCATTCCCGAAAAAATCCTTCTTCATTACTTTCCCTTACCGTCCCTTCATCAATTGTAGAATCATCGTTTCAAAAAAATATTAATATATGCCTGACCGCATTTCAAGGTCATGACTAAAGTCACGAGTTTGGTCAATTTTCATAGGAACGGAGCCTCTCTCCGAAGAACCGCGCTGAGAAACGCGGACTAACACGCTTTCGGACGAACAGCGTCACACGCAGTACCTTGCAAGTCGTAAGGGCCTGCATAGTGTCGTCGTCCTGAAAGTAAAATGACGTTAGATTAAAACTTCTCGGTCGGTGGTTTCTACAGTAGGTGGAGGAAGAGGCACAATTTGTGTGTCTAAAAATAGATCAACCCATGTCGCGCTATGGTTAATAAGGGGGGTTGTGCAGACTTCTTTTGTCCAGCGCCTCTGTGGTTCAAAGGTACACGGGTACCAGTGAGCGACACGCCCTGGCAGGTGTTGTGGGTTCAAATCCTGTTATAATCTCTGATTACAGCTTGGTTCGACCCATGCACCTTCCAGCATTGGACAAAAGACAGGAGTCACAGCGACAACTTGTTAACCATAGCTACCTATTACCCCCCCCTCCTTCCTTTCCACCCTTCCCCTTCATTCCCGAAAAAATCCTTCTTCATTACTTTCCCTTACCGTCCCTTCATCAATTGTAGAATCATCGTTTCAAAAAAATATTAATATATGCCTGACCGCATTTCAAGGTCATGACTAAAGTCACGAGTTTGGTCAATTTTCATAGGAACGGAGCCTCTCTCCGAAGAACCGCGCTGAGAAACGCGGACTAACACGCTTTCGGACGAACAGCGTCACACGCAGTACCTTGCAAGTCGTAAGGGCCTGCATAGTGTCGTCGTCCTGAAAGTAAAATGACGTTAGATTAAAACTTCTCGGTCGGTGGTTTCTACAGTAGGTGGAGGAAGAGGCACAATTTGTGTGTCTAAAAATAGATCAACCCATGTCGCGCTATGGTTAATAAGGGGGGTTGTGCAGACTTCTTTTGTCCAGCGCCTCTGTGGTTCAAAGGTACACGGGTACCAGTGAGCGACACGCCCTGGCAGGTGTTGTGGGTTCAAATCCTGTTATAATCTCTGATTACAGCTTGGTTCGACCCATGCACCTTCCAGCATTGGACAAAAGACAGGAGTCACAGCGACAACTTGTTAACCATAGCTACCTATTACCCCCCCCTCCTTCCTTTCCACCCTTCCCCTTCATTCCCGAAAAAATCCTTCTTCATTACTTTCCCTTACCGTCCCTTCATCAATTGTAGAATCATCGTTTCAAAAAAATATCAATATTAGTTTGTTTCAAACGTTTCAATGTTCAACTTAAAAGACGAATCAGTTTGTTTAAAACTAAAATCTGTTTAGATCAACTTATACAGTTTAGTTGATATTACCTAAAAGATATCAGCTGTCAAAATTAAACAACCAAGATTCTGGTTACTTCAAGCAAATATTTGTTGAATTGAAGTTAATTCCTAAAGCAAAAACAACCTAATATTTTAGTTAATTTCAAACGTAGCGGTTTGTCAAAGTAACCAAATATATATTTACGCAAATTTCAATTTGAAAATCTGGTTGAAACAACCTAAAATATGGTTGTTTTTAGCATACATTTTTCTCCGTGAAGTTATGTACTATATAGCGCATCGCTGTGCGATTACACCTCACCGCTTCCGACCTAATTGCGACACACAGAACAAGAATAAAACCGAATATCGCAGGTCGATTACTACGGTGCACAGTGGGGCAGATTGACCCGGCGCTCGGACAAAACCTCATAACTTCTTTCATATGCTTCGTAGAGCTTTATTGTCTTCAGCAACATTGTTTGTTATAAAATTTCGCATCCTTCTGTAAATTTTAAGTAGTTGTATTTTTATTCCTATAGATGGCGTTGAGACCTAACTTTATAAATACTGACTTTAGAAATATTGTGTCTTCAGAAAAGTTGTTTGTCCTGTAAAGTTATGTAAAGTTACTGAACATATCAAAATTGTAGGACTTACGGGAATCAAGTTATAAATATTTTAAATACTCAAACACATTTTTTTAAGTATGTAGTCGAAATTGGTAGTCTGACGACCTCCTATACAAATTATCACAATCTGTATATCAAGAGTAAGTTAGTATTATTATTCTGGTATAGGGTAAATCAACCATTTGTGGTTGATACATTATTTTGAACTCGTTACGCTAAACCCCCAGCCTATGGCACTTACAATATTAGTAACTTTCGATTAAGCCTAAATATATCAATTTCTCCTCCAAATCTCTATATTTTACAGATTTTTTAAAACAGATTGGAATGTCCATTTTCCTTTTATGGACCCTTGTGGTTTACTATAGAATAACGACCGGGTCCATTATAGGAATTTTAGTGTATTTTGCATGGAGAGAGTCCGGTAATGGCGACATTTTTTGCATTGTATATAATGGACAACTCCGCCAGTGAGGGACCACGCTGATGAACTAGCACGTGTGACTCCATAAAAAGAGTGAACAAGTGATGGGGAAATTGGACCGGGACCCAAACTGTCTGTCACAAGCCAGGATAAAGGAGGAGTGTTGAGATTTGTCTTTTGGTGTGCAGCGCTGGATGGCTCCATGACAAACACATGATGGATCCATCTAGATCTGCACACCGAGTCTCTTCCGCGGCAAATCTTGTAAAAAAACGTTTGCTCCCAATGTAGCAAGCAACATTGGAGCATGCTGCATTCTGAGTAAATTGCGGAGGAGGACCCCAATCCTCGGTGTAGCGCGACCCGTGCCTAAGGATGAATGCTTGGGGGGTCTAATTAAGTCTCCCAAGGTCGAACGGAGCCTGCATGGTACCAGGGCACCCCGTGCAGTAATTTGCTCCCTCTGTTCTAAGCTGGTAACGGACAGCTGATTCTTTCTCCCAGCAAATTAAGACCATTGAGATGGAAACAATTAATGAAACTTTTAATATAAATATAAATAATAAATCAAGTGGGGGATCAGCACTCAGGAGGGACCCTGACATCGATAAGACCCAAGAGGAAACTGGCGATGCTGATATAATCAGTCAAATCCCAGGACCCAGTTGTGTCAACGGTGCAGGACTAAACCCAAAACAGCCCGGTCGTACCACAAATCATATAAAATTACAAAGAAAAAATGTTAAATTTGTCCAGGTGAATCTTCACCATGCAAAGGGAGCAACTGCTGTACTTTGTAGAAGATTCACAGAAAGCAACCTGGATGTAACACTGATCCAGGAGCCCTGGACCTATAAAGGTAGGATACAAGGAATTCCTACAAAGTCGTGTAAATTGATTTACGCCGAAGGTGAGCTCACGCCAAGAGCTGCCATTTTAGTAAGTGAAAACATAAAAAGTTTTCCAATTACAGAATTGATTACAAAAGATCTCACAGCAATAATGATGGAGGTTCCAACGACCCATGGCACGACTGAAATTTGCGTAGCATCTGCATATTTTCCAGGAGATTTCGGTGAAGTACCTCCACCAGAAGTGGTAAATTTGGTTTCTTACTGCAAGAAACAAAACAAAGCACTTGTAATTGGATGTGATCCAAACGCCACACTGTTTGGGCCAGCACAGATACCAATAACAGAGGTGAACTCCTTTTAGACTATATATCATCAAATGATATAGATATATGCAATAAAGGGGAAGAGCCAACTTTTGTAAACGCAATAAGGCAAGAAGTACTTGACTTAACACTATGCAGTCCAACGATGACTGATAAAATAAAAAATTGGCACGTATCGGATGAAGAATCTTTGTCCGATCACAAGCAAATCATATTTGATTACGAAGCTAATCAGCAACTTAAGGAAATTATAAGAGATCCCAGGAAAACAAACTGGGATCAGTATAATTTGAAATTGAAGGTTGGAGTCAAGAACTTGAAAGGCTGCTCAAGGACATGTAAAGAACTTGAGGACAACTCAAAACAACTTTCAAACCTGATCCAATAAGCTTATCACGAAGGCTGTCCTGCAAAGGAACGCTCTACGAATAGAGATGTACCTTGGTGGAACAAAACTTTGGAGAAATTTAGAAAGAAAACTCGGAAATTATTTAACCGGGCAAAAAGAACACAACAGTGGGAGGAGTATAAACAAACTCTTACTGCCTATAATAGGGAAATACGAAGATCAAAGAGGATTCACTGGAGGCACACATGTGAAAACATTGAAAATACTCCAGCAACTGCTAGATTGCAGAAAATCCTCGCTAAAGATCATTCTAATGGGTTAGGTACTTTGAAAAAAGAGGATGGCTCTTTTACTAACTCAACTAAGGAAACATTAGAGTTAATGATGAGAACACATTTTCCCTGTTCAATCATTAATACATGCGGAGACCAAAGTGCACCGGCATTGAGAACTGTAAATCTTGAAACCAGGACAGACATTCTCGAAATAGCGAGTGAAATGACTGGGTTGGATAGAAACAGGAATGATGCTTGTACTTTAGCCAAAAAAATTTTTACAAGAAGCAAGGTTGAATGGACGATTGACACTTTTGAACCCTTCAAATCGCCGGGTAGGGATGGAATTTTTCCTGTACTACTACAGAAGGGCAAGGCGTTTTTAACACCTATTCTAACAAACCTTTTTCAATCAAGCCTGATACTAGGTCATATACCAGCAGTATGGCGACAAGTACGGGTCACGTTCATTCCGAAGGCTAATAAGAAGGATAAGACTTCACCAAAATCCTTCAGGCCGATTGTGTTAAAAACAATGGAAAAAATAATTGATGAGCATATAAAATCATCATATTTAGCCAAAGATCCTTTGAGCGAATATCAATTCGCATATCAAGAAGGCAAATCTTCAATAACAGCAGTACAAACTGGTGTAAAAAAACTAGAAACATCTTTTGAAGCGAAAGAAATTTCACTAGGTGCCTTATGTCAAGGAAGGCGCATTTGATAATTCATCTCATAATTCAATGATTACGGCTATGATGAAACATGGTTTCGATATATCCATTATCGACTGGATTAGCGAAATGTTATCAAAAAGGGAGATATCAGCAAGCCTTGGAAGCTCATCTATAAGCATTAGAGCAGTAAAAGGTTGCCCACAAGGAGGCGTTATATCACCTCTACTGTGGTCTTTAATAGTTGATGATCTTCTTCAAAAGTTGACGGCGCTAGGCTTTGAAATAATTGGCTTCGCAGATGATATAGTCATAATTGTTCGAGGAAAATTTGATTCTATTATCGCCGACCGAATGCAAATGGCTTTAAATTTGATTTCATCATGGTGTGATAGGCAGGGTCTCAGCATAAATGCCAATAAAACTACTATCATACCATTTACGAGAAGGAAAAAATTTACATTAAATAACATCAGATTGAAAGGAACACTTTTAAAACTTTCAGACACTGTTAAATATCTTGGAGTATTTCTTGACAGAAAACTCAATTGGAACACACATCTAGAGCAAGCAGTAAACAAAGCAACAAATGCTCTATGGATATGTAAAAGAACGTTTGGTAAGCAATGGGGACTGAAACCGAAGATGATCCATTGGATCTATTCGGCCATTGTCAGACCCAGGATTACCTATGCTTCGTTGGTCTGGTGGCCAAAAACGAAAGAGAAAACTACCCAAATAAAGCTGGAAAAACTTCAAAGGCTAGCCACTCTCTCAATAACAGGTGCAATGAGAAGTACACCTTCGAAGGCATTGGATGCTTTACTCTATATAGTTCCATTGCATCAATTTATACAATTAGAAGCTGAAAAAAGTGCTCTGAGGATCAAAAGATCAAAGAACCTGTTTGAAGGGGACTTAACAGGTCATCTCAGTATTCTAAAAACTATTAGTATTAATCCTCTTGTAACCAGTAATGAAGATTGGATGGAGAAAAAATACAACTTCAACCGAATATTTCGTGTATTTGAGCCTAGGCGTGATTCCTGGGAAGATGGTGGTCCCGATATTCGTCCAGGCTCGACAGTTTTCTATACAGATGGTTCAAAAATGGACAATCAAGTGGGAGCAGGAGTCACTGGCCCAGGAATAGACATGTCAATTTCTTTGGGCAGATGGCCAACTGTATTCCATGCTGAAATACAAGCAATTCTAGAATGTACGACTGTGTGCTTGCGCAGGAACTATAAACATTCAAATATATGCATCATGTCCGACAGTCAAGCAGCTCTAAACGCTCTAAAGTCGGCGACATGCACATCAAAACTTGTCTGGGAATGTATTCAATCACTCCAAAAATTGTCTCGTCGTAACCAAGTCAACTTGTAATGGGTCCCAGGTCACTGTGGAATTGATGGAAATGAAAGAGCTGATGCACTAGCAAGACTCGGATCATCTCATCAATTTGTAGGACCTGAGCCCTTCTGTTACTTATCTGCTTCTGCTTTAAAAATGGAGCTAAAAGCATGGGAATGTACGACAGTGGAATCAAATTGGAATAACACTTTCAATGCTAGGCAGTCGAAACGTTTCATCTCTCCAAACGTTTCAATTACTCGTAAAATACTGGAGCTTTCGAAGAAAGATCTAAGCATTTACACTGGTCTTATAACAGGACATTGTCCGAGCCGCTATCATCTGAAGCTAATGGGAAAACTTCATGATGATATATGTCGCTTCTGCGGCATAGAAAAAGAAGACTCGGAACACCTGTTATGCCGATGTCCGGCAATTCTCAATAAAAGATTAAGGTTCTTCGAAAGAGGGCTGTTAGAACCCTCTAATATTTGGAGAACAACTCCCAGCGGTCAGCGCAGTAGTGCACTTCATCCGAAGTGCATCACCGGGCTGGACAAATGCTATTAGTCAAACAATGACAATCACTTCTGATAGTGGTGCGTCATCTTGACAACATAGCTATAATAAAACGGGGAATATATCACAATAGATCAAACAAATGGTCGCAGTGATAAAAATACCCAACAAGGAAAAAAAATGGACCCACTAGTTGAAAACGTCAATTTTAAAGCATTAATAATGAAATGCAGCTAAAATTTTATTAACTCAAATGTGTGCTATGTCTAGTACGTTCTGTTTCATGTCATATATCCTTAGAAATAAGAAGTATAAGCTAATAAATACCGAAATTTTATCCGAGGGACCATTACAGGTAGAGGGTTTACTATATAGGTTAACTTACCCAACTATCTGCTTTAGTGCATTCATGCAAATTTTTTAATTCATAAGTTTGGCCATACACAGCAAAAGGATACGAGTGGCGAGATAGGCTATCATCGGCCTCAGCCAAATCCTGGCAGAAAGCACAAAAAATAACGAGTAACTGACAGAGTATAACAATCTGTTTATCCTGCAAACACGTATCAACATGTTCGACTCTAAATAAAAAAAATGAAGGCTAGTTCAATCGAGCTGAAAGTCCAACCGAACATATTCTACTGCCAGTTTGACTTGAAACTAGGATTAGGCAAAATTGCCAAAAGTATCGATAATTGAATATCAATATCAAATCCGCCGCTTTATCGATACCGTCGATATATCGTCCGTGAAGCATCGATATTAGATTTATCGATACTATTTAGGGCGGCATTCTGGGATTAGGAAATGCTACACAAAAAAGGGATTCATAAAAATTAATCAATAAAAACAAAGAGAGCAAAGAGAGTGTCCCCAAAACACGCACGCAACGCATCACTCGCTCCAGTGCAGCTCTATTTCGGACACGTCGCTTTGTACGAAAAACCTCACTTGTGCACCACCTGCCACAGCTGTTCGCGCCCGACTGAATCGTACGTTACCCCGGAATCCACAAAAATATGATGGATTGCACTCCCGACACATCTGGATGACTTGCCGAAGAGTAAAAATTTGATCCGTAGTAACACCTCCATCAGGCCTACTTGGTACTCCCCTTCGAACTCTCCTGCCACCGGGGATAGACGACGCAACAAAATCTGGATGAGTACCCTGTTGGTTGCTTTGACCAGCGTTACTCTGCGGTAATTACAGCAATCTATCCGATCACTCTTTCAGTAGATGGGACAAACCACTCCCTCAATCCACTCGTTCGGCAGCCCTCTCTCAAACTCAGGGGTTTCAGGGAACCATCCAGTGAGGTGTCGTTGCTGGCGGTTCTTGGCCATTCCTGCAGAGCTCCGCCGGGAGTTGCTCCTTTCCGGTTCTAGCTCTTCTAGATTTCTGTCCCACCACTGCCACTTTCATCGCTATTATGGCGCGTGAAAAGCTGGAAAGTCTTTGGTAATGCCGTTAACACCCAATACTACTCTCTGTGCTAGTGTGCTCTCTGGTCAGTTCTGAATTACTGAAAATCGCGTATCGTATGCACTTACTGTTCAATAAGCGTTAAACATGTAAGTGACATTGTTCAAGGTTTTGCATAAGTGTCAATTCCAATAAAGTAAATTTGAGAATAAAGCTTAGCTATGTGAAAAGAAAAGAGTGCGAAAAAATCCTTAAAATTTTGCTTTCTTGAGCATTTTCTGGCCTAGTTTTAGCCTATATTTTTTCAGCTGCATATCCCGCTTTATCAAAACAGTATCGGGGTGAAATTATCGATTTATCATAATATCGACGTCGCAAGTATCGATAAAATATATCGAAATATCGGCCTTCGAGTATCGATATCGCGGGTATCGATAAGGTATCGCCCAATACTACTTGAAACAGAGCTAATTGGGAAAAAGCTGTAAAGTAATCGCCTTTACAATGTCCTGAATTCGCGTTATCGACTCCGATGTATCTCATAATGATAATAATGCTATGTCTTACATACACAAGCATGACTATTTAACGTACAGCAGGAATGAACTTCGCACTGGCGCGCACATTTACTAATTTGTAGCCTAAAATGCCGGAAAAATGCATTCGGAAAACTTTAATATCTCCGAACATCGCAACTAGTAGCAGCTAATTTTTTGCTTATTACTAGTTAACACCCTGAATGTTGATTTTATGGTAGTAAGCCGTATGAATAAAAGAGTTAGAGCAAATGCTCCCATGCGATTTAAACGGGAAAAGCAAAGTAAACTGTTTTATTCATACGGCCTAGTGTCAGAGCAGAAATCTGTGGAAATCTTTTTCTACACACTATAGAAAATTGACAAAAATAACAAATATTTTGTTCTAAAACACTTCGTCAGAACAAAGCCTACTAGGAAAAAATCTGTCCTAATATCACCTAAACTATTAGTTTATAATCCCTTTAATGTGAATTGTCCTTTAAAAGTATAGAATTGTAAGCAGCATGGGAGCCAGATACTAAAAGATTAAATAATATTTATTTTTTCATTTTCCAAAATTTTTTTACACTGTGTTTCACCTTCTTTAATGCCCATTGAAAACCTACTTATTAAAACAATTAATGTATATTTCTTATAGATTATGTGTCTACTATACGTAGAATATTAAGTTTTGAGGTTTTGTCCGAGCATTTTTGAGTTCTGCCCCATTAGTGCGGTGTTGAACTGCATCAGCAATATCCCCGGTCAACATTGTTACATAACATTAACCAGATTGTTACGTAACTGTGTTATGATGTGACGTTGAAGTTACGTAACCTGAGAGTAACTGGAAGGTTGAAATTTCCCACTTTTTTACATAACATTGTTACATTACAATGTAACATTGCGATAATGTTTATGATGTGAGGTTGTAGTTACGTAACCTGAGAGTAACAGGATGGTTGAAATTTCCCACTTTTTTACATAACATTGTTACATTACAATGTAACATTGCGATAATGTTTATGTAACATTGCAATAACATTAAAGCAATGTAACGTTACATTACATTATTGCCATTGTTATGTAACAATCCTATTATTTCTGTTATGTAACAATATAAATGTTTTTGTAACGTCACAAAAAATACTTAACTGTGACACCTCAATAATACTTGCCACCAGAATGTATGTACAGCCTCGAAAATACTATGCGAATTGACTAACTGCTAGCAAGTGCACTTAAAAGCTGATCATAAACTCACGTAGTTTACGATTAACTTGCAAGCGCATTTGCTAGCAGCTACATAGTCAATTCACCTAGTATTTTCGAGACTTTACATATATTCAGGCCTCCGTCAACAATCTTATTCTTTAAATAATCGACAAATAAAAAGTACATTTAGATTCCAAATCATTTATTATTCGATTCCTTTTAATTCATGTAGGGTAGATGCTCGAGTAGTTGTGGTAGTACCTTGTAACCGCACTAACTTCTAGTAACAGCACTAACTACTACTCGCTTCTGTTTACCGGCGCGGACGGTTATTTGAAATACACTTAGCCTTTGGACTTCAAGCAATAGCCCGTGGCAGATCAACTGATCTCGGCGTTGCTTGTGGGACTAAGTTCTTTCGTTAGCGATAGCCCGGTTGGGGTCGCATTAAACGTACGAAGTCTGAAGTCGAAATGGCTTGCTTTATTGTTTGAAAGGTTAGCTTTTATAGTTAAATTTTGGTGGAAAATATCGGTAATGCATATCGATATTTTCCTTATTCTAAATGCATTCTTAAAGCTAAAAAGAGATAGACTACTGGGACAGAAAGATTCATTGTTCGATACATTGGGTTCTGGAATTTGTAATTCGAGTCCTTACACCGAGTCACATATGCCACCGAGCGGTCGGAGAGCCAGCTCAGCGAAATGCGTGCACTTGTGAAGTGTATGCATGGCGCTGGTGCTTGCGTTCGGTGCCCGCCGTGTGTCTCAATACGATCGGAGTTGTCTGTTTTGTTTTGCTTGTTGCATAATATTTATTTACATGATGTTGTGCATGGCTAGGGTAGAGTACGGATAGTACACCTCCCCCCTTTTTTGAATAATGAAGTGAAACGTAATTATTCAGGAAAAACCAAAAATATAGCTGTCCCAGATGCCTTTACAAATTTGTGATTTTTGAAATGTTTTTTTTTTGTTCTTGATTTTTTTTTGTTTTTATAATATGTTTTGCTTGTCACTATGAGATAAATGTAATTGATAAAAAAAATATTATAAGGTATTTAAAAAAAAGTTTACTAAAAAACAATTTGATTAAGTATGATGTCACTATATAAAAGTAGTTGTTATTATTCACATTTTAATTAACCTATTTTTATGCACTGTAATGGTTTTCTTTGAGGCAAGGTCCTTTATTGTACAATTTTGCTCTTGGATTTCTATTACTTTAAACGGTCCTATGTAATGAGCGTCTAATTTTTTTCTATTTTCATTAGTTATGTATACCAGATCATCTGTTTCTAACTTAATTGGATTAGTATTCTTATTACATTGTTGCACTCGGTTTTGTTTTTCCTTGAGTAGGTTATCTCTTGCTATGATGCTGGATTTTTGTAATCTAAATTTTAGCTCATTGTAGTACTGGTCAATGTTGTATACTGGTTCTACCTTGCTCTTGAACATGTCTTGTGGTAAGTTTGCCTTTCTTCCATAGACTAATTCGTATGGTGTGAAATCTGTATCGGTATGGGTGGATGTGTTGTAAATAAAAGAGTAAAATTTTATCCATTCATCCCAGTCGTCATGGTGCTCGTTAGAAAATGATCGCAGATATTCGTTAAGACATCTGTGATTCCTTTCCAAGGCTCCGATGGTCTGTGGATGATAAGCCGTTCCGAACGTTTGTTTGAAATTCAGGATTTTTGAAATTTGTTTCAGTACGTCATTATTGTACTCGGTTCCCTGGTCTGATTTTAGTTCAAGGAAATTTCCATAGACTAAAATGAAATTATCTACTAAAGCCCTTGCTATGGTTGGGGCTTCTTTGTTATGTACAGGTATAATAACTATGAATTTCGTTAAATCGCATTGTATCGTAATGCAATAACGATTTTGATTTTTCGTTTTGGGCAGTGGGCCCACTGTGTCAATTGATATGACGTCGAATGGTTTAGTGGGTGTGGTGGTTATGATTAGTGGTTCTTTAGTATGTTTATACACCTTGTTTCTCTTGCAGCGATGGCAGTTGTTAATGAATCTGGCAATTGTTTTCTTCATTGCTTTCCATTCATATATTTCTTTTAGTTTTTTATATAATCGGTATTGGCCTAAGTGTCCTCCGATTGGGGAATCATGGTAGTCGTGTAGTATATTCTCTATTTCGGCTTGTTGGGTTATTTTCCTTCGTGGTTTATATAAAATAATTTCCATGTTTTTAAAATTGCTCACTGCGATTTCTTTGAACGATTCTACTGGTAGAATCGTGAATATTTCATTTTGCTTTGACATAGCTAACTTTGTTATCTGCATTTGCTTTAATATCGTATTTAACCTTAGACAGGCAGACGCTAGAGTCTGGATTCCATCGGTAGTACATTCATATAAATTTTTTGACGTAGGACTACGTCTTACGGCAAGTTTTGAGATAGGGTGTCATTCCAAAAAATCGAAAAATGCGAGCGTCACGAAAAATGAAAGGTTTTGAGCGCTAATAGCTCAGCGGTTTTCCTATCGATTTTCAATATTCTTACACCAATCGATCGGAAAATCTTCTAAGAATTGACCCAAATGGAGAAAAGTATGGATTCTTGATGTTGAACTATTGAAAAATTGAAAATAATGAACCTATGTTGTACCAGAATTCTCGCTTCTTGATTGGTTGGAAGATTCTTTACAATGATCTAAACCTATACCAATTTGATATCTGTGCTTGGGAAATAAGCCAAAACAAGTGACCAAGTCAGCTCATTTCAACAAGATTTCTTAACACCACGGTTCAACCTAGACCATTTTGATGTCCTTGCTTGGGAAGTACGCCAGAGAGAGTGACAAAGCCCCCTCGTGTCAACAGATTTCTTACGAACGCGATTAAACCTAGTCCAATCTGATGTCTGTGTTAGGGAAGCGTGCCAGAAAAAATTACACAAGTTCGTTGTCCCAACAGATCGCAAATTCTTTACTGCGTGACGATTAAACCTCGGCGAATTTGATGTCTGTGTTGGAAAAATGTGCTACAGCTGTAGTGTTCGGTTATAATACGGCTCTGTATGAATACGCATGCTTGCGTTTCATTAGAAGTGTAGTGAAAAGATGTGCTGTTAATAAAATAGCATTGAATTTTTAAAATTCTTCAACGTGGGAAACCATGGATAATAAAAACAATCTTTAATTTCAGTAAGGTAGCAGGAAAGTAATAGTTTCTGTTCTTGATTTTGTTAAGTTGTTTTCAAATGCACAATCTTTTGAGAATTGAACGTATGCAATGTTACTACTTTGATAAATGTTACATACAACGCATGTAGCATGTATATATGTTGCATATAGCATGTATACATGAAGAATCGAATGATTACAAGCATGAATACATGCCACTATCACTACAAAGAGACTTATGTAGTCCTGCGTCACCTATATATGCGGTCGTGTCTTGTACACAACCCCTCTGATTTTTTCTTTTTTATTATCTTTTATTTGTATTTCTATCCTGTTCCTTGAGTTCAAACTAATTTGTAGCTCTGGCAGGTTGCAAATTTTTGAAGGATAGTCCGTTTCGTAGATCAGCGGTTGATTCGCTGATTGATTTACGTGTTCCGGCTCCTTTGTATTTTTATTTCTGGTCATAGCTCTAGTGCTAACCGTTAATATTGTCATTTGTTTTAGTTCGTCTGAGGTGATTGCTACTCTTGAAAGTGCATCTGCCCCGACATTACTTTTTCCTTTTATATATTCGATTTCGAAATCGTAATCTTCTAAGTCTAATCGCATTTGTGTGAGTTTTTTAGTTGGTTCTTTCATGCCGAAAAGGTATACTAACGGTCTATGATCCGTTCTGATTTTAAATTTTCTGCCGTATATATATTGTTTGAAATGATTTATCGCCCAGTGAATGGCGATCATTTCTTGATGTATTGTGTGTTTTCTGGCTTCAGCTTGGTTAAAAGTTTTGCTTGCATATGCGATTGGGAGGTCGTTCCCGTCAAAATTTTGTGAAAGTACAGCTCCGCATGCTACATTTGATGGATCTGTAGTTATGATAAATTCCTTAGTAAAATCTGGGTATTTCAGTATTTGTGGGGAGAGTAAGTGATTTTTTAGTTTATCGAAGGCCTGTTGACATTTGTTAGTCCATTCGAATTTTGCATTTTTCTTTAGTAAGTCGTTAAGTGGCTTAGCTGTTCCTGCGAAGTTTGGGACGAATTTTCTATAGTAGTTGCAAAATGCGACAAATCTACGGATGTCGTCTGGGTTTTTTGGTAACGGGAAGTTTTTGATAGCTGAATATTTTGATTCGTCTGGGTATATTCCTTTGTCAGTGCATTTGTGTCCCAAGTAAATTACCTCTGTCTGAAAAAATTTGCATTTGCTAGGGTTGAGTTTCAAATTGTAATGTCTAAGTCGTTCGAAAACTTTGTTGAGGTTTGTCAGATGGTGTTTGGTCGAGCATCCTGTTACAATAATATCGTCTATGTAAATAAATGCGTTTTCTGGTGTTAGTCCAGCCATGGCTATTGTCATCATGCGCTGGAAACTGTTTGGGCATATGTTAAGTCCAAACGGCATTCGTGTGAATTGGTAATGGCCTGACTGAGTGGAGAAGGCTGTGTATTTGCGGGATTCTTTTTCTAGAGGTATTTGGTGGAAACCCGACTGAAGGTCAAGTGTACTGAAATATTTGGCTCTGCCAAGTTGGTCTAGTATTGTGTCTATACGGGGTAAGGGGTATTTATCCGGTAGGATTTTTTTATTTAGTTGGCGGAAATCGACTACCAGTCTCCATTTTTTGTCTTGTGCGTCTGATATTTTCGGTACTAATAGGATGGGTGAATTGTATGCTGAGACTGAGTGTTCTATAACGCCGTCCTTCAGCATTTTATTTACCTGTGTTTGGATTTCGTGCGTTTGGGAGTGTATTTGTTTGTAGTTTGGAATGTAGCTTGGTCTGTTATCTGTTAGGTGGATATCTTTAGTATAGAAGTTGTTTGTTGTTAGGCGTTCATCTTTGGTGCAAAAGATATCTGAGTAATTTTTTATCAATTGTTCAATTTCATGATGGATGAATTTTGGGGTATCCTTTAGATCTATTTCCTGCAGTACATTTTTTTTGTGGTGTGGTTCTATTTTAGTTGTCGTTTGAAGTATGTGGTAGTTGTCGAGTGGTTCTATTGTTGTCTTTATTTGGTCGTAAGGTATGTATACGGTTTTATTTGTGGTATTAATAAATTTTATTCGTGGGTCGTTTTGTGCGATGATTGTGTTGCTGCAAAAAATTCCGGGTTGGATTTCTTGTGCATGCACGACCATGTCATGTTTAAAAGTTTTGTTCAATTTTCGAATTGCTTCGCTTCTCTGTGGGAGAATGAAACCATTCATGTAGTTTTCTTCTATAGGGACCTCTATGGTTGCGTTTCCTATATTAAATTGTAGCATCCAAGTGTCGTAGTTAATGACACATCTGTTTGCCGTAAAAAAATCTCGTCCTAAAATTCCGTCCGTTGGGATGGGAAAGTTCTCCGGGACTATCTGAAATGTATGTCTTACTTTCAACCCGTTTTCGAAGTGTAGGTCGGTGTTTGTTGATGCAAGCGTTTCAATTTCCTTGTCTGTTATGCCAGTAAGTTTCAATTTCTTTGCTGTATTTAGTGTCTGTCCTTGTCGGACTTTGTTCGCTTTGAAAAGAGAAGTGTCGGCTCCGCTGTCAACGATTAGGGTTGCCTTATTGGTTGACATGGTGGTTTGTACTGTGACAAAATTAGTGGCATTCAAATTTATTGTGAGGATCGGTTTTGTCGATCCTCTTCGTCTAAAAAATCATCTTGTTCTTGTTGCTCTGCTTCGTCTGTCGTGGTGTGGTAGATTCGTGAATTTTGTTTGTTTCTCCACTGGCGTGGGTCTCTGTGGTCGGTTTGGTTCCGTTCGGTTTGGTTTCGTCTGTCATATTGTTGCCTGTAATTTGATTCATTGTTGTTATTTTGACGCCGAGGGAGGTTGTTTCTCCTGTTGTAGTTATCGCGCCTGTAGTTGTTTTGGTGTCTCTCGTGTGGTGTCGTGTTTCTGTTGTCGTATCGTGGGTAAGGTCTTGGTTGGTTCCGTTGCGTGAAATGTAATACGTTTGTGCTAGATATTTCGTTTTCGTTTTCTGTGGCTCGTCCGATAGCGTCTGTGACTGTGTTGAATGTACCAGCTTTTATTATAAGCTGAGAACGGTCATTTTTCAACCCGGCGCCTAGTGCCTTTATTCCGGCTTTATTTGCCATTTTAGTTGCTATCTCTAACGGTATTCCGTCGTGGATATAGGCGGCTTCCAGCTGATCGGTCAGCTGTTCTATGTCACTGGTGAATTTAGTTAGTGGGCCGGCTTGTTGTGAGCTATTTAGTTTTGCTAGTATCACGTCGGGTGCGATATGATGTTTGCATTTTTGTTTAAGTTTATTTATGATTTCTTCGATCGTCTGTGGTGTTGTACAAACAGCTGATCGAGCTTTTCGTTCCAGCTTGGATAAAATAATTTGGATAGCTGTTTTCTCGGTGTCTCTTGTGACCACCGTTTGGAGTGCGCTAAGCGCTGCGACCATGTTATCCAGTTTTTCGCCATTGCCGTCATACTGAAAGATCAGGCTAGATGCGATTTTAATAATTTCTGCGGCCATTATTTTTTGTTTATTTCTTAATTTTAATTTAATAGCAAATGTTACTGCGTAAGTTGCAGTGAACAGAGATAATTTGGGTGTTTTATTTCCCAACAAACCTTTTATGTGTGCTTCAATATCTTGCACTAAAAGGTGAGCGAGTCGAGATTCTGCGTTGTTTTGCTTGGAGATGTTTAATATTTGATTATAAATTAGTTTTGCCTTGGCAAGTTTTCCTGAGAGACTGTCTAAATAGTCCCTCGTTAACGGTCGTGTTTTTAATTCTTGCAGTAAGTACTGGAGTTTATCGAGCAATATCCTGATATCCTCTTCCATCAGTGATATTGTAGATATTATATATTTGATGGGCGTGTATGCCCTTAGTGGCGGAGACGATCGGCGGAGAATCGACACATGTAGATATAATTTTACTCACACGGTTAAAGATTTCGAAAGGTTAAAAAGATTTCGATTTCAGTTACACATTTATTATATGAATTTGTTATTTGTATATACTAATATGATTGATAACTTCTTACCATGCCATGGCTATGGCTTTTCCACCTGGGTGGCGTTCTGCAGCTGTTGTGTGCGTCAACATTCCTTGCCGTGTGGATACGATGACCACACCAGTGATGCTCGGTAGTTTCCTTGCGGCGTACCCCAGTAACTCCGTGGCTCTTAATGTCTTTCCTAAAACCGTCAGTCCTTGCAGCGTCCTCCTGCGTATGGTAAAGATGCCGTGCTGGATACTGATATTGATCAATTTTTCGTCATGTAGTAGTTCCACTGCTTCCTTGGCTCCGACCGAAGTTAGCAGTACCCGTGGTGTTGCCTCTGTGTATAACTGCTGCTCCAATGATCGCAACTCTGCTTCCGCCATTCAAATTTTGTCGACTGTTATTGTTGAGAGTGCAATTTGTTTACGGATTTCGCTGTTTGTTCGCATCCGTTCGTACTTGCAAACCGCGCGGTATGCGGCGTATGCAAAAAGAATTATCACCCCGATGGTGCACGCGTATGCTAGGATCGTTGTTGCGCCAGCTTGCCTTTCCAGATGTGCCGTTTGTTGTACGTTGTTGTTGATAATTCGGATGATATCCTCGTGTGTCTGTGGTTTCTGCGTCGATTGTTCGTTGCCCATTATTTGTTGTGCACTTCACTAAAAATTTTTTTTTGTTTTTTTTTTGTTTTTTTTTTCTTGTGTGTTTTTGG
Organism: Sabethes cyaneus; assembly: GCF_943734655.1. NCBI lineage: Eukaryota > Metazoa > Arthropoda > Insecta > Diptera > Culicidae > Sabethes > Sabethes cyaneus. The sequence goes on from NC_071355.1 coordinate 107,826,138, forward strand.
TTACTGTTTTTCTTTTTTTTTTTGTTTAAATTGTCACTTTGAAATTTCGAACATAACACTACGCCGCTTCTGGTGCCGACCACTTTGGTGCCGGCCACGGTTTGCCGCTGTGATCTATGACAATGTTATCGATGGAGATCACTTCCACCAGTGGGGTGGCAATGTAATGTTCCTGTGGCGGTTCCGCCGGCGAATCAGGTAACATCCCGCACTTCAGAGGGTTGCAAGTTAGGCGTCACGTGTCGCCATGTAACCGCACTAACTTCTAGTAACAGCACTAACTACTACTCGCTTCTGTTTACCGGCGTGGACGGTTATTTGAAATATACTTAGCCTTTGGACTTCAAGCAATAGCCCGTGGCAGATCAACTGATCTCGGGGTTGCTTGTGGGACTAAGTTCTTTCGTTAGCGATAGCCCGGTTGGGGTCGCATTAAACGTACGAAGTCTGAAGTCGAAATGGCTTGCTTTATTGTTTGAAAGGTTAGCTTTTATAGTTAAATTTTGGTGGAAAATATCGGTAATGCATATCGATATTTTCCTTATTCTAAATGCATTCTTAAAGCTAAAAGGAGATAGACTACTGGGACAGAAAGATTCATTGTTCGATACATTGGGTTCTGGAATTTGTAATTCGAGTCCTTACACCGAGTCACATATGCCACCGAGCGGTCGGAGAGCCAGCTCAGCGAAATGCGTGCACTTGTGAAGTGTATGCATGGCGCCGGTGCTTGCGTTCGGTGCCCGCCGTGTGTCTCAATACGATCGGAGTTGTCTGTTTTGTTTTGCTTGTTGCATAATATTTATTTACATGATGTTGTGCATGGCTAGGGTAGAGTACGGATAGTACAACCTATAGTGGTGGAAACTTTGAATATTCCGTTATTTTTGCAGATTTTGGTACAGTTTGACGTTTGTCGTGTTTTAATCTTTGACCTTGAAATGCGGTCAGGCATTACTATTAATATTTTTTTGAAACGATGGTTTTTACAATTGATGGAGGGACGGTAGGGAGCATTGGACAAAAGATAGGAGTCAAAACGACAACTTGTTAAGCGTAGCTACCTATTACCCCCCCCCCCCCCTCGTTTCCACTCCTTCCCCTCCTTTCCCAAAAAAAATTCATTACTTTCCCCTACCGTCCCTCCATCAATTGTAAAAACCATCATTTCAAAAAAATATTAAGTTTCGATATACCAGTACCAGTTTCATTTGGTAAGTATCAAACGTCACACGCAGTGCCTTGTAAGTCGCAAGGGCCTGCATAGTGTCGTCGTCCCGCCAGTAAAAACAAAGTTAGATTAAACTTCTCGGTCAGTGGTTCTACAGTAGACGAAGGAAGAGGCACAATTTGTGTCTAAAATAACCCAACTCATGTCGCTAGCTTAATAAGGAGGGTTTGCAGTCTCCTTTTGTCCAGCACCTCTGTAGTGAACACACGATGTTCAACACTGAAAATAACACAATGTTACTGTTAAGTAACACAGAAGTAACATTGTAATGTTACAAAGTTATCAAAATTTGACGTACCATTTAAATAAAAAAATGGTAGCATTGTTACGTTAAAATGTTACCTGTAGGTTATGTAACAATAACATTAAGTTTGTTACATCACGAACTTAAAGTTATTGTTACATAACCTACAGGTAACATTTTAACGTAACAATGCTACCATTTTTTCATTTAAATGTTACGTCAAATTTTGATAAAAGTTGTAATGTTACACATTTAATGTTATTGCTACATAATCTACAGGTAACAGTTTAATGTAACAATGCTACCAATCTTTTATTTAAATTTTACGTCAAATTTTGATAACTTTGTAACATTACACAAGGAAACTATATATAGTAATTACCCGGTCAACATTGTAGTAACACAATGTTGCTGTTAAGTAACATTGTAATGTTACAAACTTATCAAAACTTAACGTAACATTTAAATAAAAAAATGGTAGCATTGTTACATTAAACTGTTACCTGTAGGTTATGTATTTTAGGACATGACGCAAACCATATCAATATGAGAAGGGTAATTGATCTTGAGTGGACCTATTTAGTGAGTTTTAAGACCACCACTCATACTCCTGCTTAAGGGGTTGTATACAGTTAAGGCCCAAACACAATGCATTCGGATTTTACTACGTTGCGGCTATTTGACAGAAAACCCATGGAAAAACTGTCAAATTACTGCAACATAGTGAAATCCGTATGCATCGTGTTTGGACCTTTAGGGCGCTTGAAAAAGTGAACTTTCTAGAATTTTTCTACACTCAAAAAAATCGGCACGTCAAGTTTACGTGAAAACAGAGGTAATTCTCATCCATCACACTTTTCATGTAACATTCACGTGAATTGTTGGTAACTCGCACTCATACTAACTAGTTTACGTGCGATCCCGGTAAATTTTATCAGCTTTACCATTAATTAGTGCATGAAGTTCATGTAAGTTGCTGTACAGAAGTTTACATGATTTTTCACGTGGATGCGACGTGTCAATTTTTTTGAGTGTAGAGAAAACCCTTTAACTGATTAAGGTGAGAATTTGTATACATCTTACAGTAGCATTTGGCTGTATTTCAACATATTTTGTTTTTGAAAAAACTACAAGGTTGTAGTATATAAATTAGATATAGTATATCCAGCTTTTTACGAGCCATAATGGCGGACAGGTTCGTAATATTTGAACAGCATTTTTGACATTTCCTCAATACATCGCACGTTTTCTTTCCCTACATTCCTTTTGTTTTACCGTGAACGCGCGGAAAGAAAACGTGCGATGTATTGGGGAAATGTCAAAAATGCTGTTCAAATATTACGAACACGTCCGCCATTATGGCTCGTAAAAAGCTGGATAAAATAAGATTTGACAGCTAACTCGAAATCATCCAAATCCAAAGCGCATTTTCGTGGAACCCTGTAACAGCAAAATATAGCTACACTGTAAATAAGCTTGAATACACTTTCGGTGATAGCTACACGCTATCGATTATTGTAACGGTGTAAACGAAACGCAGATTTAAAATTCGAAAGCGTGTATCTGCGTTCAAAAGGGTAAAGAAGTTCAAGAGAACACAAATAGGTTGCGATTTGATCTCAAATGATTAAAAATTCTGAAATTGGTTTACGACATGGCACAGCCTGTAGGTAAGTAAAAGGGAAATCATCAGTTGGGCTTATAACAATCCGAAAACAAATTTAAACAAGTGAAGCCAACCATTATTCATCACGTGGTATACTTTTACAACTCAAATTGTGTTTTTTAAAGATTTTTTCTCGAGCGAGAGGACTCGAACTTGTTAAAAGAAGAAAATCATGGAGCGAGAGGACTCCAAATTTACCAAAAATTGTTTTATTTGCGGAGCGAGAGGTCTCTATCTAGAATTATTTTAAAGCAATAACAAATTTGTACAGCGAATAAAAAAAAGATTAGAGCGAGAGGTCTCTATTAATAAAAAAAAGCGGATATTGAGATTAGTAGAGCGAGAGGTCTCTTCAGAATTAGGAATTAATACCCAATTATGTAGAGCGAGAGGTCTCTACAGATTTAGAAAATAAACTGTGATAACACAAACAGACATTTTCATTGCAAAAATATCGTGAGTACAGAACGCGAGTTCAGAGTAGCTTTACCTTTCACCAAATGTTATATTTAAAAATATGCGCAGAAAAAAAATAAATTTAAATAATGTCATCGTTTTAGTCTAAGTTACAATTACATTTTTACCTTTGTTATACTATAACAAAGGTTTAAAAATTGGTCGAAAAACACGAAATTGATCCGAGGCCCGGAGGGCCAAGTCACATATACCAATCGATAGGGTTCGACGATTTGAGCAATGTCTGTGTGTGTGTGTGTGTGTGTGTGTGTGTATGTATGTAATGATTTTTTCTATCGCCTGTTTCTCAGCGATGGCTGAACCGAATGGTTCGCTATTACTTTTGTTTGAAAGGTGTTATTGTCTAGTAGATCACTATTGAGTTGTTTCGTGATACGACGTTTCGTTTAAAAGTTATAAGCAAAAATGTGAAAAATACGTGACACGGATTTCTTCGGAACTACATGACCGATTTCAACGATCTTAGTATCAAATGAAAGCCCTTATTTAAGCTAAATTGTTCAGGAATTTTTAATTGAAAACAAACAAGTAGTTTAAAAGTTATGCTTGAAAAACCTGTTTTGACAAGGTAATAATTATCGCCTGTTTCTTAGAGATGGCCAAACCGATTTATGCGCTATTAGTCTCATTTGAAAGATAATATATCCTAATAGATCACTATTGAATGGTTTTTTGATTGGACGTTTAATTTGAAAATTATGAGCAACCGTATACACCACACCAAAATTAACAATAATTTATAATGATTTTAACCAAGATAATTTACCTAATTTCAATTATTTTAATATCAAACGAGAGGTTTTGACACTACGAATATATATGCAAAATTGCATAAGAATTGGTTTTACCGGTCAAAAGATATTAACCCTCGAACACTCGTGCCAACTTTTGCAACACAGTTACTCGCGCGCACTATAACCCCAAACCAAAGAAAACATGCGCACTAGAGTTTTGATTGAGAAAACTTGGTTTTAGGTTTATCGAACCTTTGAAAGAGTTTCTTGAAATTGAAAGCTCTATCGTCTGGTGGAATTTAAATTTTGATTAATCCCCCTAAAAGTGAAATAAAAAAATTATTTTTCTTCAGTGTCAATATAACACATTGATGTGTCCTGCAAAGTTATAGAGCATATTATTACAAGAAATTTTGCTAAAGACAGTAGCCTTCTATCTCTGCAGCGAAGATAGAAATATCTTATTTATTGTATATGAATTTGTAAATTCAGTTTTTCTATTTTTGCTCTTTTTGTAATTGTTGTATGACTTTTTCATGTACTACAAAATTGTACAAATAGTAAAAATACACAACTTTGCTGAAAATACTATACCTCTATGTTTGCTTGTTTAGGATCTGTGGAACTTTGATTATACAAAATACCTTAATTTTGACTCCGCATTACTCGACTACCAGCAGACGGATACATTTTAAACATTTTACATTTGCTGATAGTTTTACTGCATAAATTTTCCCAACAATTTAAATTATTAATGCATTCAATAATTATGATATTTTGCTCACAATAAGTTTGTTGAAGAATATACGTTAGTTAAACAACGACTTGTAATTTTATAACAATATGGCGTTGAAAAACCTACACGTGTTGTATAAAATACAACAGCGTGAGTTAATAAAAATTGATGAAAATTATTCAAGAAAACTCTATTGATGTGAGTCAAATAGAATGGCATTACAGGAAACTATGCATAGCTCAAAAACCTATAAACTAGACCTTTACTAGACAACGTATATGCTAAAGGATAAGATTTCCACTTACAACTCACTTTTATTTACACTTACTCAGATTAAGAACAACTTACTTATCCTTACTCGGCAATTTCATGAACAAAGGATCTATCAAAATTTAAAAATGTTCCTATTTTGTTCAAATTTTGTAAACTTATTCAATTTTCAAAACTTTTATGTAAATCAACGCACTACGCAACGATAACCAATAGATGAATTATGTTCCGAAGACGTGTCGATTTCTATCTTAAATAGCAAGTAAGACCGTATAACAAAGGTTCCTTTCACCACTAGGTGGATTAAATCGGGTTTTACTTATAACTTTTAAACGAAATGTCGGACCTCTAACTAATTCAATAGTGATATACTAGGCAATAATACCTTTCAAACAAAAGTAATAGCGAACAAATCGGTTCAGCCATCTCCGAGAAACAGGCGATAGAAAAGTTGCGCCCCGCACGTACATACACACATACACACACACACACACAGACATTGTTCAGTTCGTCGAACCCTGTCGATTGGTATATGTGGCTCGGCCCTCCGGGCCTCGGATCTATTTCGTGTTTTTCGACCAATTCCTAAACCTTTGTTATAGTATAACAAAGGTAAAAATACTAAGTGGTAACAAAATTTGCGCTGCAAGGTTAATTTTGAAAGTAGATAGCTAGATACTAGTATTTTGTGTATAAATTAGCTCAAATCGAAAGCTGTCCTCTATGCTCGGGCATGATAAATTGATCTATTAAAACCAGCATCAATAGAAGAAAACTATCCTAGAACAATTCAAAATTCCAGCGTCCAGCACAAATCTTGTGAGTGCAGTCCTTGCAGGTTTGCTGTGTAAAAGTTGAATAATGTTCTATTCAAATAAATTTTTTGTTGACTTTGCTAGTAATGCGGAATGCACATGAAAATGTACGCGGCAACTCCATTTACAGGGCACGTTGATAGGTTGTCATCAAATTGATATTTTGTTGCAACAGGCAACAAGCAACAAGCAACAAGCAACAGCTTACAGGCAACAGGCAACAGGCATCAAGCAACAGGCAACAAGCAACAAGCAACAGCAACAGGCAAAAGGCAACAAGGAACAAGCAACAAGCAACAAGCAACAGGCAACAGGCAACGGGCAACAATCAACAGGCAACAGGCAACAGAAACAAGCAACAGGCAACAGGCAACAGGCAACAGGCGACAGGCAACAAGCAACAGGCAACAGACAACAGGCAACAAGTAACAAGCAGAAAGCAACAAGCAACGGGCAACAAGCAACAGGCAACAGGCAACAATCAACAGGCAACAAGCTACAGGCAACATCAACAGGCAACAGGCAACAAGGAACAAGCAATTCTGTCGAGTTGTTCTCATTCACATTCACACTCATTCACAAGCAACATCTCGACTGAAATGAAGTCTATCCCTGACGCTTTATCGTAGGGAGAAGTCCTCTATGCTCGGACACTTTAGGTTTAAAAAAAATCGGGTTTATTATATCTATTTTCACTTTAATGTGGAGAAAAACAATATTATAAGCTAAAAATACTAAGTGGTAACAAAATTTGCGCTGCAAGGTTAATTTTGAAAGTAGATAGCTAGATACTAGTATTTTGTGTACAAATTAGCTCAAATCGAAAGCTGTCCTCTATGCTCGGACATGATAAATTGATCTATTAAAACCAGCATCAATAGAAGAAAACTATCCTAGAACAATTCAAAATTCTAGCGTCCAGCACAAATCTTGTGAGTGCAGTCCTTGCAGGTTTGCTGTGTAAAAGTTGAATAATGTTCTATTCAAATAAATGTTTTGTTGACTTTGCTAGTAATGCGGAATGCACATGAAAATGTACGCGGCAACTCCATTTACAGGGCACGTTGATAGGTTGTCATCAAATTGATATTTTGTTGCAACAGGCAACAAGCAACAAGCAACAAGCAACAGCTTACAGGCAACAGGCAACAGGCAACAGGTATCAAGCGACAGGCAACAAGCAACAAGCAACAGGCAACCAGGAACAAGCAGCAAGCAACAAGCTTACAGGAAACAGGCAACAGGCAACAGGCAACAGGCAACAGGCAACAGGCAACAGGCAACAGGCAACAGGCAACAGGCAACAGGCAACAGGCAACAGGCAACAAGCAACAAGCAACAGGCAACACGCAACATCAACAGGCAACAGGCAACAAGGAACATTGAAAGGTTGTCATCAAATTGATATTTTGTTGCAACAGGCAACAAGCAACAGCAACAGGCAACAAGTAACAAGCAACAAGCAACAGGCAACAGGCGACAGGCAACAGGCAACAGGCAACAGGCAACAGGCAACAGGCAACGGACAACAGGCAGCAAGCAACAGGCAGCAGGCAACAGGAAACAGGAAACAGGCAACAGGCAACAGGCAACAAGCAACAAGCAACAGGCGACAGGCAACAGGCAACAGGCAACCTGACAAGCAACAAGCAGCAAGCAACAGCTTACAGGCAACAGGAAACAGGCAACAGGCAACAGGAAACAGGCAACAGGCAACAGGCAACAAGGAACAAGCAGCAGGCAGCAGGCAACAGGGAACAAGCAACAAGCAACAAGCAACGGACAACAAGCAACAGGCGACAGGCAACAATCAACAGGCAACAAGCAACAAGCAACAGGCAACAGGCAACAGGTAAAAAGCAACAGGCAACAGGCAACAGGCAACAGGCAACAAGCAACAAGCAACGGACAACAAGCAACAGGCGACAGGCAACAATCAACAGGCAACAAGCAACAGGCAACAGCAACATGCAACAAGCAACAAGCTACAGGTAACATCAACAGGCAACAGGCAACAAGGAACAAGCAATTCTGTCGAGTTGTTCTCATTCACATTCACACTGATTCACAAGCAACATCTCGACTGAAATGAAGTCTATCCCTGACGCTTTATCGTAGGGAGAAGTCCTCTATGCTCGGACACTTTAGGTTTAAAAAAAATCGGGTTTATTATATCTATTTTCACTTTAATGTGGAGAAAAACAATATTATAAGCTAAAAATACTAAGTGGTAACAAAATTTGCGCTGCAAGGTTAATTTTGAAAGTAGATAGCTAGATACTAGTATTTTGTGTACAAATTAGCTCAAATCGAAAGCTGTCCTCTATGCTCGGACATGATAAATTGATCTATTAAAACCAGCATCAATAGAAGAAAACTATCCTAGAACAATTCAAAATTCCAGCGTCCAGCACAAATCTTGTGAGTGCAGTCCTTGCAGGTTTGCTGTGTAAAAGTTGAATAATGTTCTATTCAAATAAATTTTTTGTTGACTTTGCAGTAATGCGGAATGCACACGGAAATGTACGCGGAATGCACACGAAAATTTACAGGGCACGTTGATCGGTTGTCATCAGATTGATATTTTGTTGCAACAGGCAACAGGCAACAAGCAACAGGCAACAGGCAACAAGCAACAAGCAACAAGCAACAAGCAACAGCTTACAGGCAACAGGCAACAGGCAGCTGGCAACAGGCAACAGGCAACAGGCAACAGGCAACAAGGAACAGGCAACAAGCAACAGGCAACAGGGAACAAGCAACAAACAACAGGCAACAGGCAACAAGCAACAGGCAACAGGCAACAGGCAACAGGCAGCAGGCAACAGGCAACAGGCAACAGGCAGCAGGCAACAGGCAACAGACAACAGGCGACAGGCAACAAGCAACAGGCAACAGGCAACAGGCAACAAGGAACAAGCAACAAGCAACAAGCAACAGGCAACAGGCAACAGGCAACAAGCAACAGGCAACAGGCAACAAGCAACAAGCAACAAGCGACATGCAACAGCAACAGGCAACAAGCAACAAGGAACAGGCAACAGGCAGCAAGCAACAGGCAACAAGCAGCAGGCAACAGGCAACAAGCAGCAGGCAACAGGCAGCAGCTTACAGGCAACAGGCAACAGGCAACATGCAACAGGCAACAGGCAACAGGCGACAGGCGACAGGCAACAGGCAACAGCAACAGGCAACAGGCAACAAGCAACAGGCAACAAGCAACAGGCAACGGGCAACAGGCAACAGGCAACATGCAACAGGCAACATGCAACAGGCGACAGGCAACAGGCGACAGGCAACAGGCAACAGGCAACAGGCAACAGGCGACAGGCAACAGCAACAGGCAACAGCAACAGGCAACAAGCAACAAGCAGCAAGCAACAAGCAACGGGCAACAAGCAGCAAGCAACAAGCAACGGGCAACAAGCAACAGGCGACAGGCAACAATCAACAGGCAACAAGCAACGAGCAACAGGCAACAGGCAACAAGCAGCAAGCAGCAAGCAACGGGCAACAAGCAACAGGCGACAGGCAACAATCAACAGGCAACAAGCAACAGGCAACAGGCAACAGACAACAGGCAACAGCAACAGGCAACAGCAACAGGCAACAAGCAACAAGCTACAGGCAACATCAACAGGCAACAGGCAACAAGGAACAAGCAATTCTGTCGAGTTGTTCTCATTCACTTCATTTTCATTTTTGTTCTCGCCTTTCTGTTGGTATCGGCCGTTGGTTACATCGACGTTGGAGTTTCTCGTTAGATATCCAATTGTCAGGCCCGAATGATAACTCTTCGCAGTTGTAACGTTGTCTCCACTGAGACGCATTACGTTTCGCTGGCATATAGCAATACGGATTTAGGATCCTTGATCAATATGCCCTGCATCCAATCCGCCGGAAAAGTTGCTGCTTGGCATATTTTGCTGAATAGCTGGCACATGATCTGTGATGAAAAAGATGGTCAACATCTCGACTGAAATGAAATGAAATCGTAGGGAGAAGTCCTCTATGCTCGGACACTTTAGGTTTAAAAAAATATCGGGTTTATTATATCTATTTTCACTTTAATGTGGAGAAAAACAATATTATAAGCAAAAAATACTAAGTGGTAACAAAATTTGCGCTGCAAGGTTAATTTTGAAAGTAGATAGCTAGATACTAATATTTTGTGTACAAATTAGCTCATATCGAAAGCTGTCCTGTATGCTCGGACATGATAAATTGATCTATTAAAACCAGCATCAATAGAAGAAAACTATCCTAGAATAATTCAAAATTCCAGCGTCCAGCACAAATCTTGTGAGTGCAGTCCTTGCAGGTTTGCTGTGTAAAAGTTGAATAATGTTCTATTCAAATAAATTTTTTGTTGACTTTGCAGTAATGCGGAATGCACACGAAAATGTACGCGGCAACTCCATTTACAGGGCACGTTGATAGGTTGTCATCAAATTGATATTTTGTTGCAACAGGCAACAAGCAACAGGCAACAGCTTACTGGCAGCAGCTTACAGGCAACAGGCAACAGGCAACAGGCAACAGGCAACAGCCAACAGCCAACAGGCAACAGCCAGCAGCCAACAGGCAACAGGCAACAGGCAACAGGCAACAGGCAACAGGCAGCAGGCAACAGGCAACAAGGAACAAGCATCAAGCAACAAGCAACAAGCAACAGGCAACAGGCAACAGGCAACAGGCAACAGGCAACAAGCAACAAGCAACAAGCAACAAGCAACAACAACAGGCAACAGGCAACAGGCAACAGGCAACAGGCAACAGGCAACAAGCAACAAGCAACAAGATACAAGCAACAGCAACAGGCAACAAGCAGCAGGCAACAGGCAGCAGGCAACAGGCAACAAGCAACAAGCAACAAGCAACAAGCAACAAGCAACAAGCAACAAGCAACAGGCAACAGGCGACAGGCAGCAGGCAACAGGCAACAAGCAACAGGCAACAGGCAACAGGCAACAGGCAACAGGCAACAGGCAACAGGCAACAGACAACAGGCAACAGGCAGCAAGCAACAGGCAACAGGCAACAGGCAACGGGCAACAGGCAACAGGCCACAGGCAACAGGCAACAGGCAACAGGCAACAGGCAACAGGCGACAGGCAACAGGCAACAGGCAACAGGCAACAGGCAACAGGCAACAGGCAACAGGCAACAGGCAGCAAGCAACAGGCAACAGGCAACAGGCAGCAGGCAACAATGAACAAGCAATTCTGTCGAGTTGTTCTCATTCACTTCATTTTCATCTTTGTTCTCGCTTTTCTGTTGGTATCGGCCGTTAGTTACATCGACGTTGGAGTTTCTCGTTGGATATCCAATTGTCGGGCCCGAATGATAACTCATCGCAGTTGTTACGTTGTCTCCACTGAGACGCATTACGTTTCGCTGGCATATAGCAATACGGATTTAGGATCCTTGATCAATATGCCCTGCATCCAATCCGCCGGAAAAGTTGCTGCTTGGCATATTTTGCTGAATAGCTGGCACATGATCTGTGATGAAAAAGATGGTCAACATCTCGACTGAAATGAAATGAAATCGTAGGGAGAAGTCCTCTATGCTCGGACACTTATCAAAATATCGGGTTTATTATATCTATTTTCACTTTAATGTGGAGAAAAACAATATTATAAGCAAAAAATACTAAGTGGTAACAAAATTTGCGCTGCAAGGTTAACCGTTATGTGTGCGACAAAAAAAACACCTTTAGCAGGGCGACAAGGGTACCCGGGTACCCACAATTGATATTGTTATAACATCAACAATTTTAAACCGATTTTGATGAAATAGGTGTCATTTGATTCGTTAATTTATCTAGTTTTGAATCATTCGGCCGTTTGGCCATTAAAAGACATACGGGGCCCGAAAATCCGCGGAATTCCGACAGAGTGTCCGCTGTGGGGTAGAGAACTGATTGTATTGCAGGAAAATCAGTCATGCGGATTTAAAAACTCTAAAAATTCATACAATGAACTATTTCATGTAATGAGATGAATCAGGTTGGCCATTCCGGAGTAGGTTCCTGTGGGGTCATGGGTGGCCAGACTAGGATTGGAAGTAAAACCTAGCAATATGGGTATCAAAGTTCTTGGAATTAGTTCGGTAGGTGATATTTTTTACATTTCGATGTATTTTGATTGGTTATTTCGAAAATGGTTTCTACGGGGTCACAGATGATACCGCAGGATTCAAGATAATGCTTAGCATTATCAGATCAGTTCAAAACGTAGAACCATCCGTTATACATTTGGAATCAATTCCGAAATTATTAATAAGTACTAAACTAGCCATATCAGTTCAAAACATCTAAGAGATCCGCTAAACCAATTCTAGTATTGGGTTATGTACCCAACTGGCCATCTATAACCCTACAGGAACCCAATTCTGGAATGGCCAATGCGATCTAAAGTCACCAATTTATATAATAAGATGGAAAAAGGGTCAACAATGTCAAGTTCAAAGCTTATAGATTCGCTGAAAGCTGATATTCTTTCAAAACAAGCGGCTTCCTACGTTTTACCGGACGTTGCTCCGGAATTATCGATTCCCGGGAACTACATGTCATTTGACGGCCAAATGCTTTATCTAATCAAAACTAGATAAATGTACGAATCAAATGCCACTGGTTTCATCCAAATCGGTTCAAGATAGCCAAAGTTATGAACATAGCAAATCATGGGTACCCGGGTACCCTTGTCGCCCTCCTACGTAATAAAAAAATTCAAGTGCCTCTCATTGCTAATCCCCTTTATGGATATGCACCAAAAAACCGCAATAACTTAAGATCAACGAGTTTTACAATGTCGCAAAATTTCAATGACGTATGTTTTAAATTGAATGAGTTATAACTATTTTAAAACTGAAAAGGTACCCGGGTACCCTGTTGCACACATAACGGTTAATTTTGAAAGTAGATAGCTAGATACTAATATTTTGTGTACAAATTAGCTCATATCGAAAGCTGTCCTCTATGCTCGGACATGATAAATTGATCTATTAAAACCAGCATCAATAGAAGAAAACTAACCTAGAACAATTCAAAATTCCAGCGTCCAGCACAAATCTTGTGAGTGCAGTCCTTGCAGGTTTGCTGTGTAAAAGTTGAATAATGTTCTACAGGGATACCTCGATATAAGACAATTTAAAATTTCAAAAAGTTGTCTTATATCGAAATTGTCTTATATCGAAACATGATTTTTTCACAAAAATTTGGCGTTAGCAGTCACCAATTTTGCTCTGTGTTGTGTGTTTATGCTTTTTGAGCTATTTAATATTGTTTGAGCTATCAGTTGTTAACAATTTTTAGGATTATTTTGAAATAATGAACAAATTTATGGCGCCGCTTTTGGAATGGAAAATGTGCTCTGGGGTCGTTACCAACTATGTCAAGGGATTTGTCTTATATCGAGGTAAAAATTGTCTTATATCGAATTGTCTTATATCGAGGTTGTTTTATAACGAGGTTGTCTTATATCGAGGTATACCTAAATTCAAATAAATTTTTTGTTGACTTGACAAGCAACAAGCAACAAGCAACAAGCAACAGCTTACAGGCAACAGGCAACAGGAAACAGGCAACAGGCAACAGGCAACAGGCAACTAGGAACAAGGAACAAGCAACAGGCAGCAGGCAGCAGGGAACAAGCAACAGGCAACAAGCAACAAGCAACAGGCCACATGAAACAGGCAACAAGCAACAGGCAACAGGCAACAGGCAGCAAGCAACAGGTAACAGGCAACAGGCAACAGGCAACAGGCAACAGACAACAGACAACAGGCTACAAGCAACAGCAACAGGCAACAGGCAACAGGCAACAAGCAACAGGCAAAAAGCAACAAGCGGCAGGCAACAGGCAACAGGCAACAGGCAACAGGCAACGGGCAACAGGCAACAGGCAACGGGCAACAGGCAACAAGGAACAAGCAACCGGCAACAGACAGCAGGCAACAGGCAACAGGCAACAGGCAACAGGCAACGGGCAACAGGCAACAGACAGCAGGCAACAGGCGGCAGACAGCAGGCAACAGGCAACAGGCAACAGGCAACAGGCAACAGGCAACAGGCAACAGACAACAGGCAGCAAGCAACAGGCAGCAAGCAACAGGCAACAGGCAACAAGGAACAAGCAACAGGCAGCAGGCAACAAGCAACAAGCAACAGGCAACAGGCAACAAGCAACAAGCAACAAGCAACAGCAACAGGCAACAAGGGACAAGCAACAAGCAACAGGCAACAGCTTACAGGCAACAGGCAACGGGTAACAGGCAACAGGCAACAGGCTACAGGCAACAAGTAACACGCAATAGGCAACAGGCAACAAGCAACAAGCAGCAAGCAACAGGCAACAGGCAACAGGCAACAGGCAACAGGCAACAGGCAACAAGCAACAGGCTACAGGCAACAGGCAACAGGCAACAAGCAACAAGCAACAAGCAACGTGCAAAAAGCAACAAGCAACGGGCAACAGGCAACAGGTGTAACGTTCGTGTTGCACACAACGCACAGCAGCTTAAGCGCCACTCCGGTTTAGGAGGCTGCTGACGCTTTTGAAAGTCCGGCTATGAGACTCTGTAAAACGGGCGGGTTAAAAGGGCTAAATCACACCGTTCATCTGACTTTTCCTAACAGGGGTTAAACCAAGTATTATTCGTACAGACTGATCGATTAATATCTACAAAATCTCCAAAACAAATGAACTAAAAGAATCGAGACGATACGCGAATCTAAATGAGAAAAGATCTCACCATTCATTAATTCGAAAAACAAACAAAAGTTCGATATCTATCAGGTGGTTTTCAAACTAACAGGCTGTTTATTGAACGCATCAGCCTACTGGTCCCGGGACAGGGTAAAGCTACTCAACTTAAGGCTAACAATGGCAAACAGTCTTATTTGCTAGCACTTGCGGTTTTTTTGATTTGGTTCTTCCACACAGTTCGACAGCACAGGCCGAACGGTCCTGATAACACAGGCAGCAGCGATCAATCAGCTGATCCAGGCAGTCAAGCTGATCCAGATGTAAATGAAGAGCGTATAGCGTTTTGCCACCTTAGGGTGAGTGGCAGGCGCCGGTCCGTAGCACGTTCTGAGTGCGCTGAGTGGAGCAGTCAATTCTATGACTGATGACAGCGTGTTCGATGGGGTCGCTTAGCAGATTGGTCTTCTGCCCTAGCCGGAATAAACACCCCACGTTGAATGGGGAACCCTGTTCAACGTGTACATTCGTTATGCGTATGCCTGATAAGTTATTTTCACCGTAGCACGCAGCTTACCTGCTAGTTGTAAGTTTTACGGGCACGAGTCACTTTTTTTGGTAACTCCTATCCTAGCAGTCGGTCTAAAACTTTAAAAGTTACTTATAAGGCCTAATTTCGCTACTCTAGCTTCTTCTCACCTTAAGCACGGGTGGATTTTACTAGCAAAGTCCTTGACTTTGTCAACCACCTTGGAATGCACCTTTGGAAAATCGCGAACTTTGTTACGGAAGAAAAGTTTAGTTTGAAGATCTCCACTCAATTAGCAATGGAGTTGGTCGGATCCCTTCTTTATAGCATTTTCGGCATAATAGCAATCGAAATGCTATTATATTTCGCGACAAAGATTAATTCTATCAACCTGTACGATTTATTTCTTGTACATCATTCGCGATTGTTTGAAGAACAATCTCGAGCGCACACCAGTGATTTAAATCACTCAGCCATTGGGCAAAGCGAGATGACT
The DNA here is from genome assembly GCF_943734655.1 of Sabethes cyaneus. Taxonomy (NCBI): domain Eukaryota; kingdom Metazoa; phylum Arthropoda; class Insecta; order Diptera; family Culicidae; genus Sabethes; species Sabethes cyaneus. Next base: position 107,842,044 of record NC_071355.1, read on the forward strand.
AATTTGAGTGACGCCAATAGTGAGTATGTATCGGCGCGAGCGACAGTAACTCTTCTAGTAACCGACAGGTGGCTATGTTCGTAAGTTGCGGTGAGCTTTTTACTACTAGTGTGCAATTATTGTGCGGTTACGTGCAATCTTCACAGGGATGAATTCATGGCTTACATTCTCGCTAACACTTATTAAATAAAAATTTTGAAATTAATAAAAATTTCAAAATTTTTATAGCGCTAACATGACTACTCTAAACAAACAAAGAACAAAGAAGACTAAACAAAAACATACTAACAATTTAACCGTCACTATCCATTCTGAGCTTTTGAAATCTGTTTAGCTAAAATCATCCTAACACCGAACTTTACTTTCTACGCCTTGCATTATAGCAATTCCCTCAGATATATCTGAGCCAAACTTTTAATCTAATTGTCTAACTAATTTTCTCCTCAGAAACATCTGAGCATACTTTAATTACTTCCCTATTTTATCTCAGACAAATCTGAGCAATTTATTCCCTATGACCGATTTTACCTCAGACAAATCTGAGCATTTCATATTCCTTCTTATTTTACCTCAGAAACCTCTGAGCAATTTAATTACCCCTAACATATTTTTACCTCAGAAAAATCTGAGCATTTCATACTCCTTCTTATTTTACCTCAGAAACCTCTGAGCAGTTTAATTAACTCCTAACATAGTTTTACCTCAGAAAAGTCTGAGCACTATAATTTTGACACAGTCTAAACTTACGGATACGGACACGTTTTTTTTAAAAAGGTACAGTCTCTAGTTTTGTTAATGGGATTATTTGGCAAATATTTAACTTCGTAATATAATTTCGTATCTCAGCAACAGTTTACTAAATGCTGTTTATTCGTTCATCCTTGCTTTTCATTTTAGCTATTTGAGGAATAACCGGATATTAATATTGAAATTTAGGCTCTTTTTAGAAAAGACCCGTGATAAGTCCCATTGATCGGTTTGCCGTCTGGGAACTCGAGTTGATAGCAGTTTGTGCCAACAACCTCTCTGATGCGTACTTTTGTGAATTTATTGGCAAACTTTCCGACAAATTGCTTATTTTTATCCGATAGATTGACATTCTTTTTATAGACGATGTCTCCTTTTTGGAACTGATGATTCTTGTTTGATCGAGTGTTATAAGATTTGCTGTAACGCAAATATGCTTTCATTAAATTTTCACGAACAGTGCAGAAAATTTTCGTCATTTCCTCTTCGTGTTTCGGGGGTGTTTTGTGGGCAGTGTCACTGGATCTTTGTATTAGCTCATATTCTTGGCCGGAACTCACCATGTTTCTCCCAAAATTTATAAAATATGGGGAAAATCCAGTGCTATCGTGAACTGCGGTACGTATGGCTTTAGCTATTTCATGGACTGATTCATCCCAATCACGATGATCCTTTTTCTTGTTGAGAGAACTTCGAATCGCGGTAACGATGACCCTATTCACTCGTTCCGTAGGGTTGGGACTAGGGTGATATACCGCTAGGTTCCAGTGTGTGATTGAATGTTTATCGAGCAGTTTTACAAATTTTTCGGATTTGAACACTTGTGCATTATCCGTTATGCAGATGGCAGGAGTTCCGAATAGGTTGATCACCATGTTTTCCAGAAATTGGCAAACGGCGGGAGCAGTAGCGGTACGCATGCACTGTACCATGACAAACTTCGAGAAGAAATCGCTCACAACCAAGAGCCATACATTTCCTTTCTTCGAGCGTGGATAGGGTCCAAGAAAGTCCAGAAATATTAATTCCCAAGGTCGTGAACAAAGTTTTGGTTTTCCGCATGGTGGTGTCACATTTATGTTTGGAATTTTGGATTCTTTGCAAACTTCACAAGCACTGCAGAATCGTTTTATTTCCGTTGCCATATACGGCCAATAAAACTTTTCGCGAATTTTTGCTAATGTCTTTACCATTCCTAAATGAGCTTCCTCGTGCACATCTTTCATAACTTGCTTTCTTTCGTACAACGGTACCACATATTTCCATTTCGTTGACCTATCTTCTGGCCAGGTATTGCTGATAAATTTATAAATTTTTCCATTTAATATCTTGAAAACGGAGTAGCGGTCTGGAAACTTTTCTATCATTTGCCTTAGTTGTTCAATGTAAGGGTCGGGTAGCGTACTGTCTAAAGCATTGACGGCGCGAGACAACGCGTCAGCTGGGATGTTTTCAGAACCTTTTTTGTACTGCAGCAACATGTCATACTTGGACAACTTCAAAGCCCATCGAGCGATTCTCGGGGATTTGCTTTCAATCGACATATTTTGCAGAAAGGTAAGGCTCATCGCATCCGTTTGCACTATAAATTGGGAACCTTCCACAAAGTGTTTGAAGTTTTCAATACTTAAAAGCACTGCTAAGCATTCTCGCTCTGTCGCACTATAACGTCGTTGGGTACTGGATAGTTTTTTAGAGAAATACGCGATGGACTTTCTTTCTCCATTTTGTATTTGGACCAAAACTGCTCCGATCGCTAAATCCGAACTATCGGTTTCAATGATGAATGGCAGTGTAAAATCCGGATTGGCTAACACTGGTTCAGATATCAAAGCAGTCTTTAATTTTTCGACTGCGTTATCCGCTTCTCTTGTCCAAGCAAACTTCGTGCGTTCCTTTTTCAACAGATTTGTGATTGGTACGGTGATCTCTGAATAGTTTGGTATGAACTTCTGGTAAAAACCAGCCAAGCCTAATAATCGGCGAACGTCTTTAACTGTCTTGGGTGCTGGGTACTCCAATATAGGTTCAATTTTGCTCACATCCATCGACACTCCTTCTTCCGAAAGCACATACCCCAAATATCGTATTTTCGTTTGGCAAAATTTGCTTTTCTGGATATTGATGGTTAGTCCTGCTTCTCGCAAACGCTGTGCTATTATTTTAATTAATCTCAAATGCTCTTCAAACTTGTTGGAAACTATTATTATGTCATCTAGGTACACATGAACTTGTGGTTCAAGGTCGTGTCCTAAAACTTGAGACATCAATCGAGCCATGGTGGCAGGAGCGTTAGTCAATCCAAATGGCATTACGACAAATCGGAATAAACCTTTATTCGTTCTAAAAGCAGTTTTGTTTTGAGCTTCCTCCTCTAGTGGCACTTGGTAGTATGATTCCGATAAATCTATCACCGAAAAGTATTTCGACTTTGGAATTCGCTGTAAAATACCCATCATATTTGGGAAAGGGAATTCATCCTTCTTAGTGCACTGATTTAGTCGGCGTGAATCTAGACAGATTCTCCATTTTCCATTTGGTTACTTGATTGGTAACAGCGGGTTAAGAAAATCAACAGCTTTCCGGCACGGTTCGATAGCTCCTAATCTTTTCATGCGTTCAATCTCCTCATCAATAACGTGTTCGATTTGCGGTGACCATCGATAATAGGCTATCTTCTTTGGTTTGGCTCCAAGTATCAATTCTATATCATGTTTTATGAGGTGTGTTCTAGCTAAATGCCCTTCGGTAGTGGCGGGTAGGGTTTTCACAGCTTCGAACAGCAACTGTTTTTCAACCGGGGAGAGTAGATGTTCCGTTTCAATATCTTCGGGATTCTGAGGCGTGCTATCGGGTATTTCTAGGGTCGGCATTTCCAAGCTCTTATCCGGTTCAGGTTCCATAGTATTTTGTACATGAGTTATGTCACAAGGCTGTAATTGAAAACATATATCTTTTTCCGGTTCTCCGAAATAGGTTTCCACGCGAAATAGGTCCAGCAGATTGATGGATTCCGTACTTTTCGAAATTCCGGCTGGAAGCATATCGTTTGTCGGCGACATTAACCGAAACCCAAATTTATCGAGAAAATCAATTCCTAAGATTAAACGTTTGGTTACTTCGGGTACAACAACAGTTGGCACAATATGTGTGGCGGTTTTGAAAGAATACGGCACATTAACATATCCCAGACATCGGTATTCAGTTCCATCTGCCGTAGATATCTTCATCGGAAGCGGGTGTATTTGAAGACCTAATTTGCGTATTAAGTCTATGCAGCTAATCACGGAGATACTGGCACCAGTATCTGCGAGAGCTTCTATTTCTTCTCCTAAAATCTTTACAGTGAAATGTGGGCATCGATGAGCTGAAGTACGAATCTGGTGTATTTTATGAAATGGGGAATAGGGTGTAGTGGGAATCGCTGCAGATTGACGGTGAGGAAAAGGATTCCCTATATTTTCCTCCTTTAGTCGTTTTTTTGTTTCTCCTCTTCTTCTTTTCTTAGGTTGTGCTGGTTGGGATATCTGTATGTTGTCGTATCAAGATGACCACAAACGTGGCAAAATATTCTTTTATGCTGATCGCATTCTCTCCACATATGACCTGACCGTTGGCAATTCCAGCATTTAGCTGGATCCTTTTCCTGATTTTCCTCTTTCGGTTGTCCTTGACTTTTTCCGCGAAGGGTTGGGAATGATTTTGGTCCTCTTGATTGCACGGCGCAAACTAATCCTTCGTTCTCTTGGTCGGATTGTGCATCATCGTCTTCGTCGCAATTTATTTGATTAATGCTGGGCCTTGATTGACTGGCGTATAAGTTCGATTCCAGTGCATCAAAACGAAAACATAACTGGGCTAGATGTTCAATTGAATTAATCTGTCCTAATGCCAATCGTCGCCGGTATGACAGTTTCATATTTTCGACAATGATTTCAAATTTTTCTCTTTCGGTCATTTTTCTCATTAGCCGTTGCGCCAGCATTTCCATGTCGGTCAAGAATGCGCTGAAGAGTTCATTTGGACGCTGCTTTCTATACTTCATTTCTTCACGAATGATTCTATCTCTATTTTGGTTGTCATATCGCATCTTTAGGAAGTGTTCGAGAGTTTCCCAACTGTCGAATTTCGCGCATGCATTCGCAGCTCCTGATGGCTGATCGCATATGAGCGACACAAAATATCTAACTGACGAAGAAAATCAGTAACTGGAACCGCATTCGTATCGCCCGAGAATTTTGGCCATTTTTCTATAATCGCACACTGTTGGTGAGGCAATCGCCGTGGATAGCCTTGGTACGGGGCTCGCTCAAAACCTGAGCCTCGGTTACGAGCAGTATGAACCATTTGGCCTTCCTGAAAATGAATGTTTTCTCGACCAGTTCGTGGTGGCGAAATTCCAAAGCACGTATTTCTGGCGTTATTTCGTTCATTTCCAGCTACAACTGGACTACGACGATCAGACACTCGACCGGACAACTGCAGTGGTTGCTCGACCTCCATGTGCCGGGGCTGTAACATTGTTGACTGTCGTGGAATTTCTTCGCATACTTTTTCATCATTTAAATGTACATTGGCAATTTTATCCGCTAGGTGATTTATCGCTCTCTCATCCATCGCAGGACGTTGCGGACCTTGATTGAAGAGTTTATTCATATACGAACGAATGTACGATTCGATTTCTGATACATGCACGTATTCATCCTGTTGAACGAAATTTGTAGGTACAATCGGTTCCTCCCTCGGGTTACTCGGACTCGCTGGACGATTGAGAAGCAATCACTGGCTTCGGTGGCAACATGCTCGTTTTGAACATGTTCACATTTGTTTCGTTACGGACTGGCGAATTTTTAATTTCAACCGGCCGTCTCTCTTCGTTTTGCATGCTGAGAATTTCCGGTCTAGGCGGAACATTCATAATGTCGACGCCCCTCGACTGCGGTAAATTTTGTCCAATCTCATTAGGAAATAGTGGTAACTGTGTAACACCCGGTACAGGACCTGTCGCTTTTGCAATTGGTTGAGGATATTGGTTCGGGAGTAATAACGATGTTGTAGCAGACGGCGGCTGGCTAAGTGCACCCGGTTGTGGTGGACCTGTAGGTCGACGAACTGCACCTAGGGATGCTGGCCGTGGAATTGGTCCAATCACACTTTCCCATTTTTTTCCAATACCGGTGCTCAACGCTGGAGACAAAGAAATTAGCGGGGGACTCATTAAACCTCTACCTACACCTTCCATGTTTACACTTGCACCTCCTACGGTTTCCTCCTGCGTAAGGAGATCTCTTCCCGTCGTATTTAGGCCGGGAGCATTCAACGTTGACGATGCGAAAGGAATATCAATTTGCTGTCGGCTGCTTTGAATCGGGATAGCAGACGGTACGTTAGCATTCGATGAGGTAACGGTGATCGACTCCGGACGAATTGCAGGTTCCGAAAACTCCACCTGATAATACCGTTTCACCATTCGGTTTACAACATCTAATAGCACTTTCTTCTTTTCTTGCCAAACAGGCTCTTCAGGATAATAACGAGACACTCGGAGATAGTAATGCACTAATCTTGAAAAACAATACGGGTTGTGACCGTTGACAAGCATTCGCTCAATTAAATGCAGTTGTATCGGAATATGACTGAAATCGTCAGCCAGGTTCTGAGGGGACCACACAACTTGAATATTTTCATCGGAACTCCGCAGCAGGTTGCGAAGAGTTCTACGACGAGCTTCGAGTGTGCCCTCTATAGGATATCCTCGAATAGCTAACTCGTAATTAATTTCCTCTTCGGCGAGGTCATTCGCGTTTATACGATATAAATCCATTTGGCACTAATGTCCAAAATAAAAACTGTTTTTGCTTAACTGAAATATATAAGTATAAACGAAATAAATTTTTACCAAATACCCAAAAAAGAAAAACAATCAATAATCGCAAAAAATGCAAATATAAATTTAAATATAAAAAAAAAAAATTTTCACCTATCACCAAATATAGATATTGCTTATTCTCTAAATCTAACAGTACTACTAAGGCTCAGAATCAGATATGTAACGTAGCGAAAAAAACGAACTAAATTTTCTAACTTATTACTTTGCTATGATCAATCGAATCTATCTCTTGAGACACTTTCAGTCGTGGCCCCACGTTGGGCGCCAAAATGTAACGTTCGTGTTGCACACAACGCACAGCAGCTTAAGCGCCACTCCGGCTTAGGAGGCTGCTGACGCTTTTGAAAGTCCGGCTATGAGACTCTGTAAAACGGGCGGGTTAAAAGTGGCTAAATCACACCGTTCATCTGACTTTTCCTAACAGGGGTTAAACCAAGTATTATTCGTACAGACTGATCGATTAATATCTACAAAATCTCCAAAACAAATGAACTAAAAGAATCGAGACGATACGCGAATCTAAATGAGAAAAGATCTCACCATTCATTAATTCGAAAAACAAACAAAAGTTCGATATCTTTCAGGTGGTTTTCAAACTAACAGGCTGTTTATTGAACGCATCAGCCTACTGGTCCCGGGACAGGGTAAAGCTACTCAACTTAAGGCTAACAATGGCAAACAGTCTTATTTGCTAGCACTTGCGGTTTTTTTGATTTGGTTCTTCCACACAGTTCGACAGCACAGGCCAAACGGTCCTGATAACACAGGCAGCAGCGATCAATCAGCTGATCCAGGCAGTCAAGCTGATTCAGATGTAAATGAAGAGCGTATAGCGTTTTGCCACCTTAGGGTGAGTGGCAGGCGCCGGTCCGTAGCACGTTCTGAGTGCGCTGAGTGGAGCAGTCAATTCTATGACTGATGACAGCGTGTTCGATGGGGTCGCTTAGCAGATTGGTCTTCTGCCCTAGCCGGAATAAACACCCCACGTTGAATGGGGAACCCTGTTCAACGTGTACATTCGTTATGCGTATGCCTGATAAGTTATTTTCACCGTAGCACGCAGCTTACCTGCTAGTTGTAAGTTTTACGGGCACGAGTCACTTTTTTTGGTAACTCCTATCCTAGCAGTCGGTCTAAAACTTTAAAAGTTACTTATAAGGCCTAATTTCGCTACTCTAGCTTCTTCTCACCTTAAGCACGGGTGGATTTTACTAGCAAAGTCCTTGACTTTGTCAACCACCTTGGAATGCACCTTTGGAAAATCGCGAACTTTGTTACGGAAGAAAAGTTTAGTTTGAAGATCTCCACTCAATTAGCAATGGAGTTGGTCGGATCCCTTCTTTATAGCATTTTCGGCATAATAGCAATCGAAATGCTATTATATTTCGCGACAAAGATTAATTCTATCAACCTGTACGATTTATTTCTTGTACATCATTCGCGATTGTTTGAAGAACAATCTCGAGCGCACACCAGTGATTTAAATCACTCAGCCATTGGGCAAAGCGAGATGACTAATTTGAGTGACGCCAATAGTGAGTATGTATCGGCGCGAGCGACAGTAACTCTTCTAGTAACCGACAGGTGGCTATGTTCGTAAGTTGCGGTGAGCTTTTTACTACTAGTGTGCAATTATTGTGCGGTTACGTGCAATCTTCACAGGGATGAATTCATGGCTTACACAGGCAACAGGCAACAGGCACCAGGCAACAGACAGCAGGCAGCAAGCAACAGGCAACAGGCAACAGGCGACAAGCAACAGGCAACAAGCAACAAGCAACAGCAACAGGCAACAAGGAACAAGGAACAAGCAACAAGCAACAGGCAACGGGTAACAGGCAACAGGCAACAGGCAACAAGTAACACGCAACGGCAACAGGCAACAGGCAACAAGCAACAAGCAACAAGCAACAGGCAACAGGCAACAGGCAACAAGCAACAAGCAGCAAGCAACAAGCAGCAAGCAACAAGCAACGGGCAACAAGCAACAGGCGACAGGCAACAATCAACAGGCAACAAGGAACAAGCAATTCTGTCGAGTTGTTCTCATTCACATTCACACTCATTCACAAGCAACATCTCGACTGAAATGAAGTCTATCCCTGACGCTTTATCGTAGGGAGAAGTCCTCTATGCTCGGACACTTTAGGTTTAACCCTTTAAGCACGGAGGGTTTTAGTTAAGATATTGTTGGTTTTTGGATCAATATAAATTTTTTTTATCGATAAAATTTTCCGGAGAATCGCATGCTGCCCACCGCTTTCCCGTTTGTCATCGGGAAGTGCCCCATTTTGCTGATTTTCCCCTATTTTGACGTAGGACTACGTCTTTGTTTACTATACTGGAACTGGGTAGCACTTTGTGAAACGAAAATAGAAGTGTAACGTTTGAATGAAAGATTTCAAATCCTGATAACTACTAAACTACTGAACGGAACTGAATAATTTATATGTCGTTGGATAGATAAAATGACCAGCAATTTTACGATTTTTTTTCTATGGTGTACTGAGACCCCTTGCCCTACCAAAAGGGAGGGAGGGGGGTCCCATACAAATGAAATACACATTTTCTCATAACCAGGGATGGTTCGATCACTTTGACTCAATTTTGATTCATTTGACAGTAGCGTCTAACCGGCACCAAATATGACAAAGCTACATATAGGATAAATGTCCTAGTAAAGAACGGGATATTATCTATAATTTTGCTGAACAAAGTTTTGCTGTATCTTTTGTAGTTACGGCGCTACAATGCTAGTATTTTATTAGTGACTAAATGAACGTTCATTTAGTCACTGATGAGTTACTAACGTTGTAGTACCGTAACTATAAAAGATACTGCAAAACTTTGTTCATAAAAATTGTACATTAGAACTAGTTTTACAAATGTTCCATATATGACATTGTCATATTTGGCTCGGCTGAGACGGTACTGTCAAATGAATCAAATCTGTTCATAACTCTAGAACTAATCAAGTAAATGGAACCAAATTTGGCATGTGGGGGTTTCAGGAGGCATGATTTTTTTCTGTGGTGAATTGAGACTCCTCCCCTCTTTAGGAGGGGGGCTCCCATAGAAATAATATACAAATTTCTTCATAACTCTAACTCGAGAATTAATCAGGCAAAAGGAACAAAATTTGGCATGCGGGTGTTTATGAAGGTAAGAATTTTTTCTATGGTGTACTGAGACCCCTTCTCCTTCTAAGAGGGGGCGTGGGGGGCTCCCATACAAATAAAAAATAAATTTCCTTATAACTCTAGAACTAATCAAACAAATGAAACCAAATTTGGCATGTCGGCTTTTCGGAAGGCAAGAATTTTTTCTATGATGAATTGAGATCCCTCCTCACCAGAGGTTGGAAAACTCGCAAAATGAATAGATACGCCGAGCATCGGCAAACGGTTTTTATCATGATTAAAACAACTACGCGAGTGGTTCAATTCGCCTATAACAATGAGCAACATACACTCACGCTTCATAGCATCGCTGAATATACGAATATCGTGAGCAACGCAAAAGTGCGAGTTACTGCTTTCTGCTGCTGGTAAGCCACTAACACTACTTTAAACTATTCCCTTTTCGTGGTAATATTATTTTGAATACTTTCCGGCGTCCCCGGGCATTCTATATCCGATAAATCGAATACACTCAATGTTCAATATTCAATTTTTGAACGAATTCTGATGTTCACATTGAGGTTCTGTTCGTGATAAAATTCAAAGCTTATGCGTGCATTATCGGCGAGGCAGGCGAATAGTGTATGTTCATGAGGGATGTTCATCGATTCAAATGATCACTTTTTCGCGAATTCTCCAACCACTGCTCCTCACTTTAGGAGGGGACTTTCTCGGAACAAGAGACAGTGAATTGACACCGCCAACTTACGTGCCTGTTGCCATTTATATCAAAAGAGAAGGACATTCCAATGGCACGTCATATTTGCAATGAACGTGCTTTGGCTTTAATGTTCTTTGTAACCAATGGACTTTTTAAAGGCCACAAGCGAGTTAAAGTAAGTTTATTGATACATGTCATGCTATGCATAATCATATTTAATACAATGATCTGTGGACTGGTCATTCATTACTATTTCAACCATTATGATGCATACAAATGATTTTTAAAAGAAATCTCTATGTCTCAATGCATTGGTTGCAGGCGTTGTACTTATGAACCCCCGTCCACGTATTTTCAAAGCCACAATTGCATTTAATGAAGAATTGAATCTGAATATTTCGCTCTTGTCTTTTAAATATTCACTTAAACAATGGCACTCACAGATTCTTGTTAATATGCATATACAGTAGGATTTCGAATTTGGCATGGTTCGATTTTGGCATGCCTCGATTTTGGCAACACAAAATATTTCCCTTACAAAAATATGCTTAAATATCAGTCAGTTTCCGCATACATGCTTTAAATGAGGCAAAAATGATGCCCTCAGTGTGCTAATTAGAAAAAGTATGCAGTTATAGAATGTTTCGAACAATAATATTTTTATTGCCGTAGAACTACGACTGCGGTAAGGTTGCGAAAATCTTACTTGCACCGGACGGATAGCTCTCTACGGACTTTTCAAGCATAAAATGATTGCAATCGTTGATTAATAATATTTTATCGATTTCTAACGCATTTACATTCAAATTTTCATATCAAAAAAGGGTCTCGATTTTGGCAACATAGGCGACACGCATTTGTTGCCAAATTCAAATCCAACTGTATGCCAGAAATGTAGTTTACATTAGTCTTTGATCTAGTGATCTGATATAGTCCTACGTCACCCTTTCGTACAACCCTTAGGGCTGTATACCTTGTAGTTTTTAACATTTTTTACCCTTTTTTGACTATACCAAGCCAGGCTTTGAAAAAACAAAACATGAAAACCTAATTATTTTGTGTAAAGAAGTCCACAGAATTGAATAGGGTTGATCCCATTTAGTTTAGAGCGAAATCATCGCTTCGAGGCTCATAGACTTCAGCTTCTGAAGTAGCGGAACGGTCACTACGTAGCAATGGAAATACGCGAAACTTTTTCCAAGTTAAGTTTTTACTAACCTTAATACAACAGATATACCGGAACGTCTAGATTGGCTTAAAATCATTCAAATGTTGATCCAAGAATTTGTTTTAGAAAATCCCGTAGTTGAATACATCATTTGCCACACTTCTTTATTATTTTACAATTTATAAATGACCAGTTTTAGCATCCGGTAGTTCTCTAAACGGAAGTTCCGTAGTGTGGAGCATGAACGAATGCTCTACAGTATAATGTATTCATTCTTACTGACTCAAAATGAGATGGCAGCAGTAGATTTCGTTCTATTTCATCTGTTACTTATGACGTGAAAAAATAATCCCACTGCGATCTGGAATATCTCTGGGTAAATGGATCCAAAATTTGCTAATATATTTTTTCATTGAAGGTCAATCTAAGGTGGTTCTTTGAAGACAAGTAGTATAAAAATCGATCAAAATAGAGTAAAGATAGAGCCAATAGTATAACGCCAAGTACACTAATTTTTGAAGTCCCGGCGGGAACATAAAGGTAAAAGTAGGTATACAATAAGGACGAACCTACACAATTGTGTAGATATGAAAAACAATGTGCATAAGTAAGTTGTAAAAGTTATTTCTCGTAAATTTTTAATTACATCAATTAGAAATACTTATTATCAATAATTTTTTATTTAAGCAATTTCGAAATACGGATCCAATAAGAAAATACGACAGATAAAACTTTTTGCTGTTTTCACAAGATTTTGTAGACTAGACAATAATTAATCCAAACACAAAAGAAAAGTTCTTTTCAGCTATTTTCTATTTTTTCTACGAGTTACGATGTTTACACAAGAGATTGGTGTTATATATGTAAAAGTACGACGTTTAGAAAGGAGAGGAAAAATTTTTAAAAGTAGTCATGTCTCACCTACACAATTGTGTGGGCTCGGGCTTAAAGGGTTAAAAAAATATCGGGTTTATTATATCTATTTTCACTTTAATGTGGAGAAAAACAATATTATACGCAAAAAATACAGTGGTAACAAAATTTGCGCTGCAAGTTTAATTTTGAAAGTAGATAGCTAGATACTAGTATTTTGTGTACAAATTAGCTCAAATCGAAAGCTGTCCTCTATGTTCGGACATGATAAATTGATCTATTAAAACCAGCATCAATAGAAGAAAACTATCCTAGAACAATTCAAAATTCCAGCGTCCAGCACAAATCTTGTGAGTGCAGTCCTTGCAGGTTTGCTGTGTAAAAGTAGAATAAGGTTCTATTCAAACAATTTTTTTGTTGACTTTGCTAGTAATGCGGAATGCACATGAAAATGTACGCGGCAACTCCATTTACAGGGCACGTTGATAGGGTGTCATAAAATTGATATTTTGTTGCAACAGGCAACAAGCAACAAGCAACAAGCAACAAGCAACAGGCAACAGGCAACAAGGAACAAGCTACCAGCAACGGGCAACAGGCAACAGGCAACAGGCAACCGGCAACAGGCAACAGGCAACAGGCAACAAGCAACAGGCAACAGGCAACAGGCAACAAGCAACGGACAACAAGCAACAGGCGACCGGCAACAGGCGACCGGCAACAGGCAACAAGCAACAAGCAACAGGCAACAGGCAACAGGCAACAGGCAACGGGCAACAGGCAATTTGCAACAGGCAACAAGCAACAGGCAACAGGCAACAGCAACAGGCAACAAGCAACAAGCACATGTAACAAGGAACAAGCAACAAGCAATTCTGTCGAGTTGTTCTCATTCACATTCACACTCATTCACAAGCAACATCTCGACTGAAATGAAGTCTATCCCTGACGCTTTATCGTAGGGAGAAGTCCTCTATGCTCGGACACTTTAGGTTTAAAAAAATATCGGGTTTATTATATCTATTTTCACTTTAATGCGGAGAAAAACAATATTATAAGCAAAAAATACTAAGTGGTAACAAAATTTGCGCTGCAAGGTTAATTTTGAAAGTAGATAGCTAGATACTAGTATTTTGTGTACAAATTAGCTCAAATCGAAAGCTGTCCTCTATGCTCGGACATGATAAATTGATCTATTAAAACCAGCATCAATAGAAGAAAACTATCCTAGAACAATTCAAAATTCCAGCGTCCAGCACAAATCTTGTGGGTGCAGTCCTTGCAGGTTTGCTGTGTAAAAGTTGAATAATGTTCTATTCAAATAAATTTTTTGTTGACTTTGCTAGTAATGCGGAATGCACACGAAAATGTACGCGGCAACTCCATTTACTGGGCACGTTGATAGGTTGTCATCAAATTGATATTTTGTTGCAACAGGCGACAAGCAACAAGCAACAAGCAACAAACAACAAGCAACAAGCAACAAGCAACAGCTTGCAGACAACAGGCGACAGGCAACAGGCAACAGGCAACAGGCAACAGGCAACAAGCAACAGGCAACAGGCAACAGGCAACAAGCAACAGGCAACAGGCGACACGCGGCAGGCAACAGGCAACAAGCAACAGGCAACAAGCAACAAGAAACAGCTTACAGGCAACAAGCAACAAGCAACAGGCAAGGCAACAAGAAACAAGCAACAAGCAACAAGCAACAGGCAACAGGCAACAGGCAACAGGCAACAAGCGACAGGCAGCAGGCAACAAGCAACAGTTGCAACAAGCAACAGGCAACAGGCAACAAGGAACAAGCAACAAGCAACAAGCAAACAGGCAACGGGCAACAGGCAACAGCAACAGGCAACAAGCAACAAGCTACAGGTAACATCAACAGGCAACAGGCAACAAGGAACAAGCAATTCTGTCGAGTTGTTCTCATTCACATTCACACTCATTCACAAGCAACATCTCGACTGAAATGAAGTCTATCCCTGACGCTTTATCGTAGGGAGAAGTCCTCTATGCTCGGACACTTTAGGTTAAAAAAAAATATCGCGTTTATTTTCACTTTAATGTGGAGAAAAACAATATTATAAGCAAAAAATACTAAGTGGTAACAAAATTTGCGCTGCAAGGTTAATTTTGAAAGTAGATAGCTAGATACTAGTATTTTGTGTACAAATTAGCTCAAATCGAAAGCTGTCCTCTATGCTCGGACATGATAAATTGATCTATCGAGTTTTTCGTTAAATCGGATCGTGTATACACTGTTTTTATTGCTCCTATGTCGTGGCGAAATTAGCGTTGCAAAAGCGTTTGTTTCAAACCAAAAGTTGGTGATCCGCTTTTCCCAATCGTTTATTAAGCTATTTGAAGTGAACTAAACGAGTGTCGAGCATTATTTGATTATTATTTGTACATTTTGCCTCGCGATCATTGTCTAGTGCCGGCTGCTTCGAACAATAAGCATTCCTCCATCATCATCATCTTCGTTAAGTTATCTGCCTTGCCTGTATTCGTCATCCGTGTGCGCGAAATCAAGTGTTAAGCGCAATGGAGAAAAAACAATGCTTGGAATGCAAGAATGATATCAACGATATCGAACCGCTGCGCTGCGGATTTTGTGATGGCTATATGCATATTAGTCAAACCTGCTGCGGCATTAACTCACGCGGATTAAAGGAACCATTCGCACAGGGGAAGCTTATGCTGTTATGTACTGCTTGCAAAAACGAATTGAATGGTCGCAGCATTCGTGTATATATTGCAGACATTCAACATGGGTCACCAAATATGCCAAACGTGCCTGTCTCGACTGAACTGCCAGTCAAAGTTCAACAACTTTCTGACATCGTAGAATCGCTGAGTAAAAAAATAGATAATTTAACATCAACAAATCAACTGCATCTCGATTGGCCTGTGCCTACTCCTAAAACGCCTGCTTGGACCAACCGTTCGGCTAAACGGCGGCGTACTGATGAAAATGCCATCGTTGATGCCCCTGCTGATGTTGGAACGAACATTGTTGATCTGAGTGATCTCCCGGTTCCCTCTATTGCGCCAAAAGCAAACAAATTTTGGCTGTATCTTTCACGCTTAAATCCAGTTTTGACCGATTGTGATGTACAGAAAATTTCTCGTTGTTTGAACATTACCGATCCGGTTGATGCAGTGCGGCTTGTCCCTAAGGGGAAAGACGTTGCCAACATGTCCTTTATATCCTACAAAATTGGATTGGATCCTGATATGAAGTCTCAGGCACTCGACCCTTCCTCGTGGCCAGTAGGAATGCTGTTTCGTGAATTTTTTGATCGTCCAAAAAACTTAAATCGTCTGACCATCCCTCCCCCGCCAGAGAGAATGGAGTGAACGGAGTGCGAACGAGAAGCGACGATAACTTGACAACGTACCAATGCAGCTATGATGCCAACAGCCATCTGGACCCGGGACACACTTTAACAGGCATTATGGAGGCCCCAACCCCCTCTGACACAGTCGTGCTCTCTGCTGTTACCTGCTGTCGGCATCGTCCCGGTCCTGTTGTCGGAGTGCGGGATGGGGTCTTCCAGCCTGCAATCTCAGGCATGTATAATTGTAATGATGATCTTTCGGTACCTGATTATTTTCGCTGTTCCAGTACATCGACCCGCGGCTTTGTCTTAGAGCAACCTGTTAACGACGCAAACAAAATTTGGATCAGCTACCAGAACGTGCGCGGGCTATGAACAAAAATCGACGAAATCTTCCTAGGCACAACTAACTGTTTGTATGACGCTATAATTCTTACCGAAACGGGCTTAGACGATCGCATTCATTCTGTTCAATTATGTGGTAATTCATTCAACGTGTTTCGGTGCGATAGGAGTCACTTGAACAGTACTAAAAGCTCATTTGGTGGTGTTCTGATTGCTGTGGCAAAACGACATCCGTCTGCATTATTTGAGCCTGTACAAGGGAAACATTTGGAACAGGTTTGTGTTAAGGCGACCATTTATGGTTTAAGAATTTTGCTTTGCGCCTTTTATCTACCGCCGGATAAATCAAACGATGTGGCAATTATAAAATGCCATACAGCCTCGGTGCGTGAACTATTGGGTAATAGTTCTGATAATAGCACTGTTATTGTTTGTGGCGACTATAATCAGCCACGTATTGCTTGGTCTATACAAAACGGTGTGACACAGTGTCATAATTCTGCGCAACTTTCGGCCGCCAATGCAGCACTGATCGACGGCATGGATTTTTTGAACTTATATCAGGTCAATGCACAGCGTAATCATCTTGGTCGTCTGCTGGATTTGGTGTTTACAAGTGATACCAATCTGCTCGTCGAAAGGTCCGTTGTACCATTAACACATCCGGACTTGCACCACCCTCCCCTGCTCGTTTCGCTCCCAGCAACTGTATGCCAAGACGCCGTTCAAGAATGTGTTGTTCCTGTAAGACGCGAGTTAAATTATCGCAAAATCATTTTCGACGCCTTTTCTGCATATCTTTGCAATATTGATTGGTCCGAATTATTAGAAACTGACTCTGTTGATACCATGGCCGTGCGCTTTTGTGATACCGTTTGCTTATGGCTAAATGACAATTTGCCGTTTGTGAGACCCGCTTCCTCTCCCGCTTGGAGCACACAGTTGTTACGTCGTTTGAAGCGTATGCGTAATAAATGCCAGCGTAAGCATCGTCGGTGGCGTACTATTCAAACAAAACACGACTTTAAACGGGCCAGTGAAGAGTATAGGCGGCTAAATGCTAACCTTTATAAATCGTACGTCTTAGGTGTTCAAACAGACCTACGTAGAAACCCGAAAAAGTTTTGGACGTTTGTAAACTCGAAGCGAAAATGTTCCTCGGTCCCTTCTGAAGTTTACTTCGACGACACCGAATCATCCACTGCATCTGATTCATGTGAACTATTTGCTACGTTTTTCTCGTCTGTTTTTGCTTGCGATCCTGGACCATCAAGTGCTGCTAATTATGCCACGTTGCAGGTCCCAGCCGATTACATCGATTTCGATATCTTTGAAATTTCTCCGGATATGATAACCGCTGCCGCCAAGAAATTGAAAACATCGCACTGTGCTGGTCCTGATGGAATTCCTGCCGTTGTCTTTTGCCGTTGCGCCGAAATCTTAGCTGTACCGCTTTGTTGTATTTTCAACAAATCTTTTGCGCAAGGCAAATTTCCTGAGATTTGGAAGCATTCTTATATGTTTCCGGTCTTTAAGAATGGGGATCGCCGAAGTGTCAGAAACTACCGGGGTATTACAAATTTGCCTGCTGCATCGAAATTGTTCGAAATAATTGTGAGTGCCGCATTAATTCAACGTACCAGACACTACATTTCCTCGGACCAACACGGTTTCATTGCTGGCCGCTCCGTGACTACAAATCTTCTAGATTTCACTTCTAATTGTATTATCGAAATGGAACGTAAGGCACAAGTGGATGTGATCTATACTGACTTAAAAGCTGCCTTCGACCGCATCAATCATCGAATACTGCTTGACAAAGTCTTACGTCTGGGTGCTACGCAACAATTTATCACCTGGCTACGCTCATATTTGTGCAATAGAGTCCTGCAAGTGAAACTTGAGTCTAAGTTATCGTCGCCGTTTACAAATAAATCTGGTGTACCTCAAGGCAGTAACTTGGGTCCACTTTTGTTTATCATATTCTTCAACGACGCTGCCTCTGCTCTAGGAACTGGGTGCAGACTGGTATATGCTGATGATCTTAAAATTTACTTGACGATTCGTTGCATCGAGGATTGTCGTCGTCTTCAGACACTTTTGGATACATTTGTGAACTGGTGTAAATCAAACTACTTGACTATCAGCACTGCTAAATGTGAGGTAATGACATTTCATCGTATCAAATCGCCGATAGCATTCGATTATAGAATTGATGATCAAATATTAAAAAGGGTTGAATGCGTTAACGATCTTGGTGTCACATTAGACCCGAAAATGGCGTTTGATCGGCATCGTGCGATGATAATTTCAAAAGCTACCCGTCAGCTGGGATTTATCGCCAAAATTGGACGAGATTTCAATGATCCACATTGTTTCAAAGCACTCTATTGCGCGTTAGTCCGTCCGATTCTTGAAAACGCTTGTCTGATTTGGACACCGCACCAGCTCTATTGGAACCTTCGAATTGAACGAGTGCAAAGAAGGTTTATACGATTGGCTCTACGGAATCTGCCTTGGCGTGATCCAGATAACTTACCCCCATATCCTGACCGCTGTCGTTTGCTTGGTCTCGATACACTTGAGTGTCGGCGTAAGGTGCAACAGGCGTTGTTCGTGGCCAAACTGCTGAATGGCGAGATTGATTGTCCAAAGTTGCTGTCGCTCCTAAACTTTCGAGCATCTCAAAGGACTCTGAGACCGACGTCACTGCTGACTAACAGATTTCACCGCACTGAATTTGGCCGCAATGAACCAGTGGCATCGTGTATAAAAACTTTCAACCAAGTAGAGGAGTATTTTGAATTCGGTGAACCGTTGAATAAGTTCAAGCGTTTGGTGACAATGCAATTGTCGTAGATTATTATTAGTGCTATTAGTACTTCATTTAGACTTTAAGTCAGATGGGTTGTAAAACAATAAAACAATAAAACAATAAAACAATATTAAAACCAGCATCAATAGAAGAAAACTATCCTAGAACAATTCAAAATTCCAGCGTCCAGCACAAATCTTGTGAGTGCAGTCCTTGCAGGTTTGCTGTGTAACAGTTGAATAATGTTCTATTCAAATAAATTTTTTGTTGACTTTGCTAGTAATGCGGAATGCACATGAAAATGTACGCGGCAACTCCATTTACAGGGCACGTTGATAGGTTGTCATCAAATTAATATTTTGTTGCAACAGGCAACAAGCAACAAGCAACAAGCAACAAGCAACAAGCAACAAGCAACAGCTTACAGGCAACAGGCAACAAGCAACAGGCAACAGGCAACATGCAACAGGCAACAGGCAACAGGCAACAGGCAACAAGGAACAACCAACAGGCAACAAGCAACAGGCAACAGGCAACAAGCAACAGGCAACAGCTTACAGGCAACAAGCAACAGCTTACAGGCAACAAGCAACAATCAACAGGCAAGGCAACAAGCAACAGGCAACAGCAACAGGCAACAAGCAACAAGCTACAGGTAACATCAACAGGCAACAGGCAACAAGGAACAAGCAATTCTGTCGAGTTGTTCTCATTCACATTCACACTCATTCACAAGCAACATCTCGACTGAAATGAAGTCTATCCCTGACGCTTTATCGTAGGGAGAAGTCCTCTATGCTCGGACACTTTAGGTTTAAAAAAAATATCGGGTTTATTATATCTATTTTCACTTTAATGTGGAGAAAAACAATATTATAAGCAAAAAATACTAAGTGGTAACAAAATTTTCGCTGCAAGGTTAATTTTGAAAGTAGATAGCTAGATACTAGTATTTTGTGTACAAATTAGCTCAAATCGAAAGCTGTCCTCTATGCTCGGACATGATAAATTGATCTATTAAAACCAGCATCAATAGAAGAAAACTATCCTAGAACAATTCAAAATTCCAGCGTCCAGCCCAAATCTTGTGAGTGCAGTCCTTGCAGGTTTGCTGTGTAAAAGTTGAATAATGTTCTATTCAAATAAATTTTTTGTTGACTTTGCTAGTAATGCGGAATGCACATGAAAATGTACACGGCAACTCCATTTACCGGGCACGTTGATACGTTGTCATCTAATTGATATTTTGTTGCAACAGGCAACAAGCAACAAGCAACAAGCAACAGCTTACAGGCAACAGGCAACAGGCAACAGGCAACAGGCAACAGGCAACAGGCGATAGGCAACAGGCAACAAGCAACAGGCAACAAGCAACATGCAACAAGCAACAGGCGACAAGCAACAGGCAACTGGCAATAGGCAACAAGCAACAGGCAACAAGCAACAGGCAACAGGCAACAGGCAACAGGCGACAGGCAACAGGCAACAGGCAACAGGCAACTGGCAACAGGCAACAGGCAACTGGCAACAAGCAACAGGCGACAAGCAACAGGCAACAAGCAACAGGTAACAGGCAACAAGCAACAGGCAACAGGCAAGAGGCAATAGGCAACAGGCAACAAGCAACAAGCAACAGGCAAAAGGCAACAAGCAACAAGCAACAAGCAGCAAGCAACAAGCAACGGGCAACAAGCAACAGGCGACAGGCAACAATCAACAGGCAACAGGCAACAGGCAACAGCAACAGGCAACAAGCTACAGGCAACATCAACAGGCAACAGGCAACAAGGAACAAGCAATTCTATCGAGTTGTTCTCATTCACATTCACACTCATTCACAAGCAACATCTCGACTGAAATGAAGTCTATCCCTGACGCTTTATCGTAGGGAGAAGTCCTCTATGCTCGGACACTTTAGGTTTAAAAAAAATATCGGGTTTATTATATCTATTTTCACTTTAATGTGGAGAAAAACAATATTATAAGCAAAAAATACTAAGTGGTAACAAAATTTTCGCTGCAAGGTTAATTTTGAAAGTAGATAGCTAGATACTAGTATTTTGTGTACAAATTAGCTCAAATCGAAAGCTGTCCTCTATGCTCGGACATGATAAATTGATCTATTAAAACCAGCATCAATAGAAGAAAACTATCCTAGAACAATTCAAAATTCCAGCGTCCAGCCCAAATCTTGTGAGTGCAGTCCTTGCAGGTTTGCTGTGTAAAAGTTGAATAATGTTCTATTCAAATAAATTTTTTGTTGACTTTGCTAGTAATGCGGAATGCACATGAAAATGTACACGGCAACTCCATTTACCGGGCACGTTGATACGTTGTCATCTAATTGATATTTTGTTGCAACAGGCAACAAGCAACAAGCAACAGCTTACAGGCAACAGGCAACAGGCAACAGGCAACAGGCAACAGGCAACAGGCAACAGGCAACAGGCAACAGGCGATAGGCAACAGGCAACAAGCAACAGGCAACAAGCAACATGCAACAAGCAACAGGCGACAAGCAACAGGCAACTGGCAATAGGCAACAAGCAACAGGCAACAAGCAACAGGCAACAGGCAACAGGCAACAGGCAACAGGCGACAGGCAACAGGCAACAGGCAACAGGCAACAGGCAACTGGCAACAGGCAACAGGCAACTGGCAACAAGCAACAGGCAACAAGCAACAGGCAACAGGCAACAGGCAACAGGCGACAGGCAACAGGCAACAGGCAACAGGCAACAGGCAACAGGCAACAGCAACAGGCAACAAGCTACAGGCAACATCAACAGGCAACAGGCAACAAGGAACAAGCAATTCTATCGAGTTGTTCTCATTCACATTCACACTCATTCACAAGCAACATCTCGACTGAAATGTAGTATCCCTGACGGTTTATCGTAGGGAGAAGTCCTCTATGCTCAAACACTTTAGGTTTAAAAAAAATATCGGGTTTATTATATCTATTTTCACTTTAATGTGGAGAAAAACAATATTATAAGCAAAAACCCGATTTAATCCACCTAGTGGTGAAAGGAACCTTTGTTATACGGTCTTACTGGCTATTTGAGATAGAAACCGACACGTCTTCGGAGTATAATCCATCTATTGGTTAACGTTGCGTAGTGCGTTGGTTTACATAAAATTTTTGAAAATTGAATGCGTTTACAAAATTTGAACAAAATATGACCACTTATAAATTTTGATAGATCCTTTTTTCATGAAATTGCTGAATAAGGATAAGTAAGTTGTAAATAATTTGAGTAAGTGCAAGTAAAAGTAGGTTGTAAGAGCAAATATTATTCTTTAACATATACATTGCGTAGCAAAGGTCTAGTTTATAGATTTTTGAACTATGCATAATTTCCTGTAATGCCTATTTGATTCACACCAATAAAGTTTTCTAGAATAAATTTCATCAATTTTTATTAACCTTCGGTTACTCACGCTGTTGTATTTTGTATAACACGTGTAGGTTTTTCAACGCCATATTGTTGTAAAGTTACAAATTGTTGTTTAACTAACGTATATTCTTCAACAAACTTATTGTGAGCAAAACGTCATAATTATTCAATGCATTAATAATTTAAATTGTTGGGAAAATGTATGCATCAAAACAATCAGCAATAATGTAAAATGTTTAAAATGTATCCGTCTGTTGGTAGTCGAGTAATTCGGGGTCAAAATTAGGGTATTTTTTATAATCAAAGTTCTACAGTTCCTAAACAAGCAAACATAGAGGTATACTATATTCAGCAAAGTTGTGTATTTTTACTATTTGTGCCACTATAATACATGAAAAAGTCATACAACAATTACGAAAAGAGCTAAAATAAAAAACTGATTTCACTAATTCATATACAATAAATAATATTTTTCTAGCTTCGCTGAAGAGATAGGGGATTACTGTCTTCAGTAAAATTTCCTGTAATAATATACTCTAAAACTTTGCAGAACATATCAATGTGTTATATAGAAAATGAAGAAAAATAATTTTTTTATTCCACTTTTAGGGGGATTAATCAAAATTTAAATTGCACCAGACGGTAGAACTTTCAATTTCAAGAAATTCTTCCAAAGGTTCCATAAACCTAAAACCAAGTTTTCTCAATCAAAACTCTAGTGCGCATGTTTTCTTTGGTTCGGGGCTATTGTGCGCGCGAGTAACCGTGTTACAAAAGTTGGCGCGAGTGTTGGAGGGTTAATATCTTTTGATCGGCAAAACCAATTCTACTGAAATTTTGCAGATATATTTGCAGCATTAAAATCTCTAATTTGATGTCAAAATAATTCAAACTAGATAAATCATCTTAGATGAAATGGTTATAAATTATTATAAATTTTAATGTGTTGTATTCAATTGCTCGTAACATTCAAATTGAACCTCCAATCAAAAAACAAATCAATAGTGGTCTATTAGGCTATGTTACCTTTCAAATGAGACTAATAGCGCCTAAGTCGGCTTAGCCATCTCTAAGAAACAGGCGATAATTATTACCTTGTCAAAACAGGTTTTTTTAGGATAACTTTTAAACTACTTGTTTGTATTCAATAAAATTTACCCGAAAAATTTAACGTTAACAAGAGCTTTCATTCGATACCAAGATCGTTGAAATCGCTCACTTGGTTCCGGAGAAAATCGTGTCACATAATTTTCACGTTTTACCTTTGTTATACTATAACAAAGGTTTAAAAATTGGTCGAAAAACACGAAATAGATCCGAGGCCCGAAGGTCCAAGTCACATATACCAATCGATAGGGTTCGACGATTTGAGCAATGTCTGTGTGTGTGTGTGTGTGTGTGTGTGTGTGTGTGTGTGTGTGTGTGTGTGTGTGTGTGTGTGTGTGTGTGTGTGTGTGTGTGTGTGTGTGTGTGTGTGTGTGTGTGTGTGTGTGTGTGTGTGTGTGTGTGTGTGTGTGTGTGTGTGTGTGTGTGTGTGTGTGTGTGTGTGTGTGTGTGTGTGTGTGTGTGTGTGTGTGTGTGTGTGTGTGTGTGTGTGTGTGTGTGTGTGTGTGTGTGTGTGTGTGTGTGTGTGTGTGTGTGTGTGTGTGTGTGTGTGTGTGTGTGTGTGTGTGTGTGTGTATGTAATGATTTTTTCTATCGCCTGTTTCTCAGAGATGGCTGAACCGAATCGTTCGCTATTACTTTTGTTTGAAAGGTATTATTGTCTAGTATTATTGTCACTATTGAGTTGTTTCGTGATACGACATTCCGTTTAAAAGTTATAAGCAAAAATGTGAAAAATACGTGACACGGGTTTCTCTGGAACTTCTCGACCGATTTCAACGATCTTAGTATCTAATGAAAGCCCTTATTAAAACTAAATTGTTCCGGAATTTTTAATTGAAAACAAATAAGTAGTTTAAAAGTTATGATTAAAAAACCTGTTTTGACAAGGTAATAATTATCGCCTGTTTCTTAGAGATGGCCAAACCGATTTATGCGCTATTAGTCTCATTTGAAAGATAATATACCCTAATAGATCACTATTGAATGGTTTTTTGATTGGACGTTTAATTTGAAAGTTATGAGCAACCGTATACAGCACATCAAAATTAACAATAATTTATAATGATTTTAACCAAGATAATTTACCTAATTTCAATTATTTTAATATCAAACGAGAGGTTTTGACACTACGAATATATATGCAAAATTTCATAAGAATTGGTTTTATCGGTTAAAAGATATTAACCCTCGAACACTCGCGCCAACTTTTATAACACAATTACTCGCGCACACAATAGCCCCAAACCAAAGAAAACGTGTGCACTAGAGTTTTGACTGGGAAAACTTGGTTTTAGGTTTATCGAACCTTTGGAAGAGTTTCTTGAAATTGAAAGCTCTATCGTCTGGTGGAATTTAAATTTTGATTAATCCCCCTAAAAGTGAAATAAAAAAATATTTTTCTTTAGTGTCAATATAACACATTGATGTGTTCTGCAAAGGTATAGAGTATATTATTACAGGAAATTTTGCTGAAAACAGTAACCTTCTATCTCTGCAGCGAAAATAGAAAAATCTTATTTATTGTATATGAATTTGTAAAATCAGTTTTTCTATTTTTGCTCTTTTTGTAATTGTTGTATGACTTTTTCATGTACTACAAAATTTATTTATTTATTTATTTATTTATTTATTTATTTATTTATTTACTTCATAGTTATTTCATCTGGCCTTCACAGGCCTCAATGAAATTTGGGGGGGTGGGGAAAAGCCCACCTGAGGTCGACCCTCAGGTGCGCGTTAAAACCCCACCATCTTTTGACACCGTTACAAAAGTTTTACAATTACAAAACTGTCTTACGATCTATATACATTTATAGTAGCTTATATAAAAAATCTCTTTACCACTAATACAAATTTAACTCAAAAACACATTACAACAATCGCTTAAGTCGATTCTTAAAGGTAACACTGGGTAAATTAAAGTCAAATAGTTCAAACGCGTTGTTAAAGACGTCACACATCGCCCTAACGGGTTCGTTCTGGCCATAATCGGTTCGGTGAAATGCAAGGCGTAGAAAATTTCGTATTCTTAGTGTTCTGGAAGGCACATTTATATTGATTTGTGAAAGTATATGTGGAGCATCTATTTCACCAACTAAAAGTTTTCCTACGAAAACAGCTTTGGCGATATTTCGCCTTTTTTCAAGTGTGTCAATTCCCAATAGTCGACAACGGTCAACATAGGTTGGCAGATGGTTAGGATCACGCCACGGAAGAAACCTGAGAGCGTAACGTAGAAACCTAGCTTGTACTGCTTCAATGCGGTTGATCCAAATTTCAGTATACGGACTCCAAATTACAGCTGATGTCTCCAAAGTGGAGCGGACTAGTGAAAAGTACAACGACCGTAAGCAAAACGGATCTGTGAACTCTCTGGCAATCCTCATTATGAAGCCAAGGTTTCTGTTAGCGTTTGCTATGACGTATGAATAGTGATGCCTAAAGGAGAGTTGTGAGTCTAGTAATACGCCTAAGTCTTTAATTACTGATACTCTTTCCAGTATTTCTCCAGATGCGGTGTAGTTCCGTAATAATGGGTTTTTCTTACGTGTGAAAGTAATTACAGAACATTTTGATATACTAAGAGTCAGTGAATTGTGCAAGCACCAGTTACAAAAAGAGTCCAAGAGCCGTTGCAGCTTAATGCAGTCCATTACAGTTCGTATGACGAAGAATAATTTCAGATCGTCAGCATAGATGAGTTTACAGTTTGGCGGGATTATGAAGCAGACGTCATTGAAAAATACGGAAAATAATAGTGGTCCCAGGTTGCTTCCTTGAGGAACACCTGACAAGCTAAGGAAGCAGTTAGACTCAATGTTTCCTAATTTAACACAGAGTGAACGACCAACTAGATATGACTTAAGCCATTCAGTAAAATGTATTGTGGCTCCGAGACGTTCGATTTTTGCTAACAGGATAGAGTGATCGACGCGGTCAAACGCTGCTTTTAGGTCGGTATAGATAGTGTCCACTTGGACACCTTTTTCCATATTTCGAATGCAGTTTGACGTAAACTGAAGTAAGTTTGTCGTTGTTGATCTACCAGGGTAAAAACCATGCTGATCCGTGGAGATATAAGGCTTGAATTCACGTAGTAGGACATTCCCAACTAAAATCTCAAATAGTTTCGATCCGGCGGAGAGGGAAGTTATTCCTCGATAATTAATTATATCGTTTTTGTTTGTTTAAATACAGGAAACATAACGGATTTTTTCCAACACTCAGGAAATATTGCTTGTGACAGAGATCGATTAAATATAATTCTTAACGGAATACATAGCGCAATCGCACATTTTTTTAAGATAACCGCGGGAATGCCGTCTGGACCAGTTGATGTAGAGGGTTTCAATTTTTTCATAGCCTCAAGTACATCTTCGTCAGAGAAACTGAAGTCACTCATGTTTATCACATTCCTGGGGACGTTGCGAAGGGCGTTTTCTATCTTAATCGAGTTAGCCGGAGTCGGATTGAATACACTCGAAAAGTGTTTCGCAAACAACGTACATATGCCTTCAGTTGTATTCGAATTTTCATTCCCTAAGAACATACTGGTAGGAAGACCGCTTACTTTTCGTTTACTGTTCACGAATGACCAAAATTGTTTTGGGTTCCGACTAAGCTCTGACTGTGTGCGTAAAACATGTTTCGAATAGAGAAAACGGTTGTAAATTCTATATTTGTTACTTGCGGTAGTAAAAGCAAGTTTTGTCGATGGATTTCGCCGTCTGGTGTAATTTCGAAGCGCAGCTGCCCTTAAACGCTTTAGCTCACGAAGTCGTCGGTTGGACCACGGAGGTTTTGGTCGGGGACGTGGTGATGGAACATAGTTACTAAACAGTTGTTTCAGTGTCAATGAAAATAGTTCTACTGTACCATTAACGTCAGTCACTCTGTTTAGTAGAGTTTCCCAGTCAATTGTGAGAAGAGAAGTCTGGAGCCCAACAAAGTTGGTTTTAAAGAAATTAAATTCCTTGGTTTCAGTCAGCTCTTCCAAGTGGGGTTGCTGAATACAAGCTATTGTAACCAATAGCGGAGGGTGATGCGGATCAATGTCTACTAACTGCTCGCATGCTTCTGCAATATTGCAGTTCAAGGAAGCCTCCTCATTTACGAATACGAGGTCCAACGTTCGATTTCGCCTATTTGTGATTGTGCATATTTGTGTCATGTTAACTAAAGACATCCCATCTAGCAACGCCGCACTAGATTTACTGAAGCTGGATTCAGGAGGATCAGCAAACACACGACCGGAATGACTAATTTTCCAAATGAGGCCTGGTTGGTTATAATCTCCAAATAGCAAATGAGTACTGTGGGGTTCTAGGGAGCTCGTGATAGCAAGCGTTGCATCTATATGCTGTTGAATGACAGTAGCGTTATCCGCGACGTCAGGAGGAATATATATCACGCCTACACAGATATTAGTATCATTTGTACTGACATCAACCCATAATTGTTCTAGATCATATTTAATCCCTGATTTCACTTGTGACTGTAGTCGGTTCGATACCGCAATAAGGACGCCACCACCACGTGATTTACCTGAGCTAGCTAAGTCGCGATCTTTGCGATATGTTGTGTACCTTGATCCAAATAGCTGAAGTGAACCTATTTCATCATTTAACCAGGTCTCAGTGAGAACGATAACATCATAATCTGCACCTGAGACAGCAACAAACAGCTCATCAATTTTCGTACGCAATCCCCTCACATTCTGGTAATAAAATTCCAGATGTCCATCCGGCATATTTGGTGAAATAACATCATCGCGATTTACAGCGTCATCAGAGCACATCTGTAAGGGTGGTTGATTTTTAACGACGGCAGCATCCTGTTGTCTAGCTTCAGAAGGACATATACGTTCTTGGTTTTTACCTGATGGAAAATAACCACTACATTTATGTTCTCCTTGATTGGTAGATGAAGGTGCGGGCTTGGCTGCATCACAGGAAGCAAATTGTACAAATAGTAAAAATACACAACTTTGCTGAAAATACTATACCTCTATGTTTGCTTGTTTAGGATCTGTGGAACTATGATTATACAAAATACCTTAATTTTGACTCCGCATTACTCGACTACCAGCAGACGGATACATTTTAAACATTTTACATTTGCTGATAGTTTTACTGCATAAAATTTCCCAACAATTTAAATTATTAATGCATTGAATAATTATGATATTTTGCTCACAATAAGTTTGTTGAAGAATATACGTTAGTTAAACACTTACTTACTTAGGTGGCTTGCCGTCCTAAGACAAAGCCTGTTGAACAAAATTTCTCCATGTAACTCGGTTGAGGGCTACCGCTCTCCAATTCCTCGGACACCGAGTACTCTCCGCCAGATCTCGCTCCACCTGGTCTAACCATCTTGCTCGCTGCGCTCCTGGTCGTCTTGTTCCTACCGGATTTGAGGCGAACACCATCTTTGCAGGGCAGTTGTCCGGCATTCTTGCAACATGCCCTGCCCATCGCATCCGTCCAGCTTTAGCCACCTTCTGGATACTGGGTTCGCCATAGAGCTGTGCGAGTTCATGGTTCATCCTCCGCCTCCATACTCCGTTCTCCTGTACGCCGCCGAAGATCGTTCTTAGCACTCGTCGTTCAAAAACTCCGAGCACTCGCAGGTCCCCCTCGAGCATTGTCCATGTTTCATGCCCGTAGAGAACAACCGGTCTAATAAGCGTCTTGTACAGGGTGCACTTTGTACGGGGACTTAGTCTGCTCGACCGCAATTGCTTGTGGAGCCCATAGTAAGCACGACTTCCGCTGATAATACGCCTCCGAATCTCACGGCTGGTATCATTGTCCGCCGTTACCAGTGAGCCAAGGTAGACAAATTCATCGACTACCTCAAACTCATCGCCGTCGATCAATATACTACTGCCCAAGCGGTGTCGTTCGGCCTCGGTTCCGCTGGCCAGCATGTACTTTGTTTTAGACGTATTTACCTTTAACCCAATCTTTTCTGCTTCGCGCTTTAGTCTGGTGT
The DNA here is from genome assembly GCF_943734655.1 of Sabethes cyaneus. NCBI lineage: Eukaryota > Metazoa > Arthropoda > Insecta > Diptera > Culicidae > Sabethes > Sabethes cyaneus. The sequence continues at coordinate 107,871,574 of NC_071355.1, forward strand.
ACTGTTCAGCCACCGCCACAGATGTTCTGCCGATAATATCCATGTCATCGGCAAAGCAGACGAATTGACTAGATTTGTTGAATATCGTGCCCCGCGTGTTGATATCCGCTCGGTTCATAACACCTTGTAGCGCTATGTTGAACAGCAGGCATGAAAGACCATCACCTTGACGAAGCCCACTGTGTGATTCGAATGAACTTGACAATCCACCCGAAATCCGAACACAGCACTGCGTACCATCCATCGTAGATTTAATCAGTTTGATGAGCTTCCTGGGGAAGCTGTTCTCGTCCATGATTTTCCATAGCTCTTTCCGGTCGATGGTATCATATGCGGCTTTGAAGTCAACGAATAAATGATGCGTGGGAACTCTGTATTCACGGCCCTTTTGGAGGATTTGCCGCAGTGTAAATATTCGATCCGTTGTAGACCGACCTTCGACGAAGCCGGCTTGATAAGTTCCCACAAATCTATTCGCAATTGGTGATAGACGGCGGAAAATGATTTGGGACAGCACTTTATAAGCGGCATTGAGAACGGTGATCGCTCGATAGTTCTCACAGTCCAACTTGTCGCCCTTTTTGTAGATCGGGCAGATAACCCCATCTTTCCACTCCTCCGGTAGCTGTTCCGTATCCCAAATTCTAACAATTAGTCGGTGTAGACAAACGGCCAGCTTTTCTGGTCCCATTTTAATAAGCTCCGCTCCGATGCCATCTTTTCCAGCTGACTTGTTGTTCTTTAGCTGCATGATGGCCTCCTTAACTTCGCCTATCGTTGGGGCTGGCACCTCTTCCCCGTTTGCTGCACCGTCGAAATCGCTTTCCCCGCCGCCATGGTTTTCCGCCTGGGCGCCATTCAGGTGTTCGTCGAAGTGCTGCTTCCACCTATCGATCACCTCACGATCGTCCGTCAGAATACTGCCAATCTTATCCCGACACATTTCGGCTCGCGGCACAAAGCCTTTGCGGGATCCGTTCAGTTTCTGGTAGAACTTCCGCGTTTCCTGAGAACTATGCAGCCGCTCCAACTCCGCATATTCCTGCTCTTCCAGGTTGCGCTTTTTCTCCCGAAAGATTTGGTTTCGCTGGATCTTCTTCTGTTTGTGTCTTTCCACGTTCTGACGTGTGGCACTGCGCATCTTGGCCGCCCGCGCAGCGTTCTCCTCATCCATCACCCTCCTACATTCATCGTCAAACCAATCGTTCCGCTGGTTCGGCCTCGGTTCCGCTGGCCAGCATGTACTTTGTTTTAGACGTATTTACCTTTAACCCAATCTTTTCTGCTTCGCGCTTTAGTCTGGTGTACTGTTCAGCCACCGCCACAGATGTTCTGCCGATAATATCCATGTCATCGGCAAAGCAGACGAATTGACTAGATTTGTTGAATATCGTGCCCCGCGTGTTGATACCCGCTCGGTTCATAACACCTTGTAGCGCTATGTTGAACAGCAGGCATGAAAGACCATCACCTTGACGAAGCCCTCTGTGTGATTCGAATGAACTTGACAATCCACCCGAAATCCGAACACAGCACCCCAAGTAGCACACGTTTTTACAATTGAGTCGCAGCGGCTGATATACGACAAATTTAAATGTAAAACTTCAGTTACAGTAACCTAAAATATAACAGTTATGTAACCGAAATAGCGCAACTTATGTAACTAAATATGGTTACATTAACAGTTACTCAATAACCAATATGTAACATGTATAGTTACAAAATGGTTACTATTGAAGTCACACATAAACTGTAAATTGACTTTCAATTGGTGGCAAATTAGTTATCTTGTAACTTTTATTGCATAGCGAAAACAATGCAGCAGGTTTTTTATTCCAATCTATGGCTGTCAACGTCAAGCAGTAAATTTAACTGTTGAATATAGAAGACTGTATAAATTTCGCTTGTTATTTCTACACAAATTTTAATGCAGTTTCAAATTTATGGTGAAATGCATGATTCTAGCTTTGAAAAATTCACGCGCTCTTATTTAATCTAGCTTTTTGTTACTTACCTCTTTGAAAAATTGATTTTTTGTAAAACAAATATGTACAAATATAAAAATTTTAATTTTAATTTACTGATTTTTAAAATTTATTCTTAGCAATAATGAATTAGTGGAGCATTCACCTAGAAATCATCAAAAAACAAATTGTTTTCGCTATCACTTTGTAAAATTCATAGCCATTTTGCCTTTGGTTTTAACTACTACACCAGCGGTTCCCAAATGGGGGTTCGCCAAAACTTTAGTTCGCTGCAGAATAGTATAGGGAAATCCATCAGGGGGTTCGCGAACTGAAAAAAGGTTGGGAACCGCTGTACTACACCATCTTCCTTGAAGTTTTGTATCGTTTTCGGCATATTGCATGAAATGATTTTAAGCAGACATTGTTCATAGATATCGGGAAAAGGTGTTTTTAGTGATAGTTGTGAAAAGAAAGTGTTAATTTAATATCAAAGAATAGTTTCAGTTTGAATAAAACAGTTTACCAGCAGTGTTAATCATAGAAGGTTACATTTCAGTTACATTCTAGTTGCACGTAACCTTAGCCTTGGACCTGGTTACGCTATCGGTTACAGTAACCAATATTAAATCTATTGTGGTCACTTATTTCTTATGTCGTCATTTCTAAGTTACACTGTAACCTATTTTCATTGCCGGTTTCGTTTCGATGTAACTTGATCGTTTTGACGTTTGAGAATAATCAAAATTTGTTTACTTAATACCAATGTCTGTGCGGAGAAGATTCCAAGTACCATCAATTAAGTAAATAAACGCATTTACAAGAGCATTTAACAACCCGTGTACCAATTGTTTATCTTTATCATTAGTAAAATTCTTGAGATCTAGTTTTTGCTTAATCCGTTCCGTTGTGTTTACAAGGAACCGTGAACAAGTTGTGGCGAAAATGTTACTAGCCGATTTTTTTTGACTTCGTAACTGCTCGTAACGGAAAATTAACTGTTTTGCGACGACCAAGTTGTTGACAGTTCGAAAAAAGGTTTCAATTTGGTCATTTGGTAACTACCTGGTAACTGTTTGAGATTTTTGTCACTAGAAAACTAAAAAGTAACTATTTTTAACTTTATGTAACCTAAATCGTTACAAGTATCCTAAATGTAACTGCTGTGCAACCTTTTTGTATTTTTTTATTTTTATGATTAGTTCCCAAGTAGCACACGTTGTCACAATTGAGTCGCAGCGGCTGATATGCGACAAATTTAAATGTAAAACTTCGGTTACAGTAACCTAAAATATAACAGTTGTGTAACCGAAATAGCGCAACTTATGTAACTAAATCTGGTTGCATTAACAGTTACTCAATAACCAATATGTAACATGTATAGTTACAAAATGGTTACTATTGAAGTTACACATAAACTGTAAATTGACTTTCAATTGGTGGCAAATTAGTTATCTTGTAACTTTTATTGCATAGCGAAAATGTATCAGGTTTATTATTTCAATCTATGGCTGTCAACGTCAAGCAGTAAATTTAACTGTTGAATATAGAAGAGTGTATAAATTATTATTTCAACACAAATTTTAATGCAGTTTCAAATTTATGGTGAAATGCATGATTCTAGCTTTGAAAAATTCACGCGCTCTTATTTAATATAGCTTTTCGTTACTTACTTCTTTGAAAAATTGATGTTTTGTAAATCAAATATAAAAATTTTAATTTTAATTTTTTGATTTTTTAAATTTATTCTTAGCAATAATGAATTAGTGGAGCATTCACCTAGAAACCATTAAAAATCAAGTTGTTTTCGCTATCACTTCTATCACAGTAAAATTCATAGCCATTTTGCCTTTGGTTCTAACTACTACACCATCGTCCTTGAAGTTTTGTATCGTTTTCGGCATATTGCATGAAATGATTTTAAGCAGCCATTGTTCATTGTTCACATTGTTGATATCGGGAAAAGGTATTTTTTAGTGATTGTTGTGAAAAGAAAGTGTTAATTTAATATCAAAGAATAGTTTCAGTTTGAATAAAACAGTTACCACCAGTGTTAATCATAGAAGGTTACATTTCAGTTACATTCTAGTTGTACGTAACCTTTGCCTTCGACCTGGTTACGGTATCGGTTATACGGTAACCAATATTAAATCTGTTGTAGTCACTTGTTTCTTATGTCGTCATTTCTAAGTTACACTGTAACCTATTTTCATTGCCGGTTTCGTTTCGATGTAACTTGATCGTTTTGACGTTTGAGAATAATCATCATTTGTTTACTTAATACCAATGTCTGTGCGGAGAAGATTCCAAGTACCATCAATTAAGTAAATAAACGCATTTACAAGAGCATTTCACAACCCGTGTACCAATTGTTTATCTTTACCATTAGCAATATTCTTCAGGTCTAGTTTTTCCTTAATCCGTTGTGTTTACAAGGAACAGTGAACAAATTGTTGCGAAAATGTTACTAGCCGACTTTTTTTGACTTCGTAACTGCTCGTAACGGAAAATTAACTGTTTTGCGACCAGCAAGTTGATGACAGTTCGAAAAAAAGGTTTTAATTTGGTCATTTGGTAACTACCTGGTAACCTTTTGAGATTTTTGTCATTAGAAAACTAAAAAGTAACTATTTTTAATTTTATGTAACCTAACTCGTTACAAGTATCCTAAATGTAACTGCTGTGCAACCTTTTTGTATTTTTTTATTTTTATGATTAGTTACAAGTGCTACTTGGGGTTACAAGTGCTACTTGGGACTGCGTACCATCCATCGTAGATTTAATCAGTTTGATGAGCTTCCTGGGGAAGCTGTTCTCGTCCATGATTTTCCATAGCTCTTTCCGGTCGATGGTATCATATGCGGCTTTGAAGTCAACGAATAAATGATGCGTGGGAACTCTGTATTCACGGCCCTTTTGGAGGATTTGCCGCAGTGTAAATATTTGATCCGTTGTAGACCGACCTTCGACGAAGCCGGCTTGATAAGTTCCCACAAATCTATTCGCAATTGGTGATAGACGGCGGAAAATGATTTGGGACAGCACTTTATAAGCGGCATTGAGAACGGTGATCGCTCGATAGTTCTCACAGTCCAACTTGTCGCCCTTTTTGTAGATCGGGCAGATAACCCCATCTTTCCACTCCTCCGGTAGCTGTTCCGTATCCCAAATTCTAACAATTAGTCGGTGTAGACAAACGGCCAGCTTTTCTGGTCCCATTTTAATAAGCTCCGCTCCGATGCCATCTTTTCCAGCTGACTTGTTGTTCTTTAGCTGCATGATGGCCTCCTTAACTTCGCCTATCGTTGGGGCTGGCACCTCTTCCCCGTTTGCTGCACCGTCGAAATCGCTTTCCATAGGCTTCACTGATTCGCGCGAAATTCGCTTCGCATAGGCTATCGCTGATAAAGGTTAATTGTGTCCGTTCACAGATCGTAACTTTATGATTTTCTTGGCATTGTGAGTTGATTGCCAAAATCTCTATTTCATTCATAAATACTGTTTTGTAGGGTATCTTGGCTGTATGATTGAGAAGAGGTAATGGTTCGATGATGATTTTTCTGTAGGATGTGGTAACTAGTTGCGGAATGTTTACGCTGATGATTAATGTTGATCCCTTGTAAATTATGGTGGTCGTGAGATAACCGCTGGCATCGTCGAGTCTATTGATTTCTAAGCCCTGATTCTTGATCTCTTGTGCTATTATCTCTAATTCTTTAGGTGTCAGTAAAAATTTGCTTACAATGTTTAATTTGGCTAACATTATTGCATACTCGATTGATTTAAGAGTTTCTAGGAAAGTATCCATCTGTAGAATGATTGATAGTTTTTGAAATTCTGATATAATGTAAGAATCTTTTTCAATTATGTTGTGCAAAATGCTTTGATGGTTTCTAATTTCGTTGTTAATCAGTTGAAGTCTGTTTTCGAATTTTGTGTTGATTTTTATCTGTATTATTTTGCTTTATCAGAGAATTTCCTGTTTTTCTAAGCTCATTCAAATTATTGTCAATTAGAATCATATCTTCTGCGTCTAGGTTGCCTGTAATAAATTTGATTGCACTTCCTAACATGTTAATTGAGCGTCTGTTTCTATTTGATTTGATATGTAACAAATTGAAAAATGATTTAATTTCTTTTAGTTTCATTCTGATGATATCTGAGAAATCGCTGGATGAATTGTTTAGCTGATTTATTACGTTTTCAATAATTGATACGGAAATTTCAAATTGTGGGAAATCGATAATATGCAATAGTCTATCATGTCCAGCAATTACTCTCCCTTTCCCCCTTTGTAAAAGCAACGCTCCTGCGTTGTTGGTAATGTCGTGGATTTGAATGGATTGTTGGTAGGATGGTGGGATGTTGGTGTTTATGAGGAATATTGTGAGGATTATCCTTGCCGTATTTTCCATCTTGTTGGCTTTACCAAATCACTAATATTTTCTTCACAAATCCACGATATTCGTTCGTTTCAAATATTTTCTTCACAAATCCACGATATTCGTTCGTGTTACAATTTACTAGGTTCCTACGGATTTCAAATACTTTTCTTCACAAATTCGCGATATTCGTTCGCGAACGCAGCTTAGCGGAAGATAAAACTATTCGAGATCCGCGCCGACTGCGCCAGTTAAGAATTGTCTTACATAAAAAGGGTTTTTAAAAAGAAACTAAGAACTACTCACTACAGTGGTCGTCAATGGAATGAATTTATTCGAATCATTTATGTTGCTCACTGCCCTAGCTTGTTGCCTAAAATATGCTAAGCCTGCAAGACCTGGCGATGTCACGTTGCATGCACTGATGTCGATATTCGATGCCTTCGATCGTCCGGTGTCGCTGGGTATTAAAACTGCTGACTGTTTTCCTGTACAGGTGATTGATCGTTGAGTTAGAGTTGGTTGGTTGTCGTTCGGTGCGTGTATTTTGGATCCGTCGTTAACTTATATATATATATATATATATATATATATATATATATATATATATATCCCAGTCATCCAAATCTAATGCAAAAGCTCAAAGTGCTACAGCTGATAAAAACATTTTAAGTGGTTTCAATCTTCCTAAAAGAATAAGTTTAATCATTCATTTATAATTGAATTAATAATTGACAATCAATATGACACAGGTCCTCCGTTATACTGATTCATATAGTCCGTCAAAGGATGTGTCTAAAAGACATAAATTTGAAACAGAGCTTAAAGGTTTCAAAAAGACAGATGAGTCCAATCATACTGTTCAAAGGAAACCGGGTCGATTGCTTCAGTTAGAAACATCGACGTAGATCCGGCAGCAGCACCAAAAACTCACCTTTAACAAAAGGAGAATTTCTCTTGGCAACTTCAGTTAACCGTGTTGATATTGGACTGATAAGTACTAAAGTAGCAGCGATGCAGTGTTTATTTTTAATCGATTCAGGAGCGCAGGTGAATACATTCTCAGAAAAGCTGTTTCGCAAGTTAGTCTCAGACCCAACTTATAAGAGCGGGGTATTCAACGTCAGAGACAAATCAGATAAGACTCTTAAAGCATATGCATCCTCAGGCAATATTGCAGTGTCGGCAACGTTCGAAGCATATTTATAGCTGAGGACAGACCAACTTTACTTGAAAAGTTCTATGTGGTCAATGAACACCGTTCTCTTCTAAGTAGATCCACCGCCTCTCGATACAGCGTACTTATGCTTGGGCTGAAAGTACCTATCCAGCCGCCGCACTCAGAATATGTGACGTCACATTACGCGGGAGAAATTGCTTCAGTTCAGTCAACCAGCATTTTCCCAAAATTCCTGTAAGGATCCACTATGATAAATCAAGACCACCATGTCGGAATATTTTCCTGAACATTCCTTTAGCTGTTAAACCAATAGTAGAGAGGAGATTGAAGGAACTTGTTGAAGCCAACTGTAGTATGTATGACATGGATTAGTATAAATGAAAACTAAGTAAGATTAAAGTTTAATGTGAATATCCACAAATTAGAGTGTACAACTGCTCGAAACTCACCAGCATGTGAGAGAAATATCTGTATTCGTGGCAGCTCTGACGCGGAGAGCCGATTTGCAATAACGATCGGTTCGGAAATTGAGAGCCTATTTGATGGCACATTCTTCTCAGTCGACGGAAAGTATCTCCAACCTTCGAGTTAGACTGAGATAGCATGACGTTGATTTGCGCAGAGCGAACATCGGAAAAGAGTATGAATAGCGTACGTATTAAGCAGAGTGACGACATGTTATTCGAATATATGCAATGTTTAATATCTTTCTAGTGTCGCCACTCTGTATGTAGGCACTTTTAGAAAGATAAGCCGTTGGGAGGAGAAAGATAGGTCGTTGGAAAGAGAAAGAGAGGGAATTTCCAATCGTTGGGATTCGAACAGTGAGACTCATTCTGTTGGATATTTTCGTGGACGAAAGACGCTTTAGCAATTTGCTGCGTGCTGCGTCATGGGTGGCAATAAGAGGAAGGACTTTGGATGCGACACCAACATCATCGAACCAGTAGTAGACGGGATGGATACGTCCTTTTACTCTTCACTCTTGGTAGTTCCGAAGGGCAAGGACGACATTCGGCTCGTTATTGACTTGAGAGGTCCAAACCGATACGTCCACCGAACACCATTTAAAATGCCAACTTTAGAGAAAATTTTATCTGAATTGGATGGGGCACAATGGTTCTCTACGATTGACATATCGAACGCGTTTTTCCATTTAGAATTAGACGAAGAGTCAAGACATTTGACAAATTTCTTCACCGAATTCGGGATGTTTAGATGTGACAGACCATTCGGGTTGTGCAATGCACCCGACGTATTCCAAGAAACGTTGCAACGGAAAATTTTGGGCGATTGTAAAGGCTGTAAAAATTACCTTGATGACATATTGGTCTTTGGGAAAACGAAAGCTGAACATGACGAGAACTTGGCGGCTGTTTTAAAGTGTCGGGATAGTCATAATGTGAAGTTAAATCAGGCCAAATGTGCGTTCGGCACCCAATCGGTCAAGTACATAGGATTTTCTCTAACACCTTATGGCTGGCAGATTGAGAATGATAAAATAACGGCTATTCAAAATTTCAGAAGGCCTGAAAGTTGCTCGGAAGTAAAGAGTTTGCTAAGCTTAATTACTTTTGTTGACAAATTTATCATACATCGTGCAACTAGAACAGAATGTCTTCGTCAACTCGCTAGTGCAGATAAGTTTTACTGGTCGGATTCCGAAGAAAATGAATTCAGATATCTGCAAGGTAAAGCGCTCGAATCTATAAAGTGACTTGGATATTACAACATATACGATCGCATCGAACTATATGTCGATGCATCTCCAATTGGGTATTTTAGCGGTATTTAAATTCTCGCATATTATGATAATATATGATGTCACTGTAATGTCACATGAAGACTTTTTCAAATTTGACGAGTGAAAGTAATAAAAAAAGCATTTTTTTCATTAAAAATTTTTTTTTGGGATAAGACGATAGCTTCTAAGTAAACCATTTTTCTTCTCAGCTCGCCTTAGACAACACAGTGGATAGATAAACTATGGTCACCAGCCGATGGTTTCATATGGGAGCTGTCAAAAGCTCGGTCAAAATGAAAAGCTCTATCAGAAAGATAGAGGAGAGGAAGAGAACTTCTGACATCATTTCAATCAATCGGTTTGGTTGATATCTGTCAAACAGCAAATCATTCTATTTTTGATTTTTATTAATTTTTTCATCAAATACTCACTTGATTGTTTAAAGGTTTGCTGTGGTTTCCAGCAACACTTTTGCGCTTCCCTTGTGAATTTTTGTTTCTACAGTTGCACGCATGAAATCAGCCAATCAGGAAGCTGGCTCGTTTGCGACACAACGTATCATGTCCTGTCCTAGATTCCTACTGCAAACAGATTCAGCGAGGTCGGAGATAATGTCAAAAAATCTTTATATGTGTGCGTGGCGGAATACTTCATGCTTGGTGACACTCTTGGTTGTAGGGTACACGCTTAAAAAATTTGACCCATTTTCACGAAAAGTGGAACAGCTCAAAACATGCGTATATTTTACACACCATTTTGAGTAACTCTTACTCCTTTTATGAGTTACACCGTAGAAGCTCATTAATGAGCAATATTTACTCAAAAATGAGTGCCATTTCACCCAAAACTGAGTAGAACTTACACAAATTACGAGTAAATTTAACTCAGTTATGAGGTCGACCTAAACTACTCAGAATTGAGAAATTGTCATTTCTCATAATTTTGGGCTGTTCCACTTTTTGTCAAAGTGAGTCGGTTTTTACTCATTTTTGAGTTGAAAGTCACTCATTTCTGAGTTAATCTTATTCATTCGCGGGTTAAATTTTTTAAGCGTGTAGGTAGGGCTGATTCTGACCTCTGTTGTTTTAATTTTTTTTCTCTCGAAAAGTAGTAGTTTGTCTGATTTTCACCAAATTCCACTCGTTCGTTGTCTAGTTGCATCATAACTACACAAGTAACCATGAAGCTTTATATCAATTCAATTGTAATGCTTTATAGTGCACTACAAAACATATTGCGACATTTGCCCCTATTTAGACTACCCCGATTTACACGATTATCACACTCGAATCTTGCACACGATTTCGCTTAATGAAAATGAAGTGAAAAAGAAGAGCAAGAAGGAAACAGAAGTTAAGCACATAAGTTGAATAAACTAAAAGCCACTTTAGTGTCAGATTCAGGGCCCGGCATCGTCGAAACAAATAAATGAAACTGGCTTTCTCTTACCTTCGTTTCATACATGAAGTGGTTTGCTTCATTTGTTGAGCAGAACGTTTCAAGCAAGCTTCAGTTGAAGTTGGTGGCTGTTTCAATTGACGACGGCAGAAAGTCAGGCACGAATTGTCGACTTTGACTAGGTTAACTTTAATATGCGATGCATTGTAGAAAATGTTACTCAAATTTAATACATTTGCATTCAAAGTTGCTGGCCTTCTTCAGAATATTTGATAGAAAAATATAAATGAAAAGTTGAAACCGATAGTCATGATGAAGTGAAACCCGTTTCGCTGGTGCTTCTGTTGAAACCGAAGCCTCACTGCTTCATTGTTGGGGGACGCTTTGCAATTGAAGGTGACGTTGTCGGGCCCTGGTCAGATTAACAGTGCAAAATGCGGTATGTTGCATTAAATGATTATCACAGTAGTCTTAATAGTCATAAAAGGGTCAATATCATATAATGTATTATTTTCTTACATGTACAATTAATGCCGTAATAAAGTGGAAAAGGGCCCCACTATTGTCAAATTAAAGCTGCATTATAACAGCAATTGTAAAGCACCACTACGGCGTGTATTAAACATCGTTTCGCCTGCATTATCGACATATCGTTACTTTTAGCTTGTTTGTGAAAAAACTACAAGTTATACAGCCCTAAGGGTTGTACGAAAGGGTGACGTAGGATTATATCAGATAATCAGATCAAAGACTAATGCAAACTGCATTAGTGGCAGATATATGTTTATAAGAATCTGTGAGTACCATTGTTTAAGTGAATGTTTAAAAGAAAAGAGAGAAATATTCAGATTCAATTCTTCATTGACTGCAATGGTGGCTTCGAAAATACGTGGACTGGGTTTCATAAGTGCAACGCCTGCAACCTTTGAGACATAGAGATTTCTTTTAAAAATCACTTGTGTGCATCATAAAGTTTGAAATGGTAATGAATGACCAGTCCACAGATTATTGTATGGAATACGATTATGCGTAGTTTGATATATTTCAATAATCTTTCTTTAACTCGCTTGTGGATTTTAAACGAACCATTGGTTACAAATAACATTAAAACCAAAGCACGCCGTTCATCGCAAATATAACGTGCCATTCGAATGTCCTTCTCTTTCGATTCACTGTCTATTGCTCCGAGAAGGTTTTACTAGTTTACTTTTACAGCTTACCGCTTGTTACATAGCAGAAAATATGGCACATACGCAAAAGTTTCTGTTTTATTTGTAAAAGAGTCCCTGTTCTCCTACCACAGGGGTGAGGAGTCTCAAACTATCATAAAATAAATCAATTCAAAATAAATTCAAGCCTTCAAAAACGCCGACATGCCAAATTTGTTTCCATTTGCTTGATTAGTTTTAGAGTTATGAGGAAATTTGTATTTCATTTGTATGGGAGCCCCCCCCCTCTTCGAAGAAGAAGGGATCTCAGTACACCATAGAAAAACATCTTACCTCCAAAACATTCCAATTTTGGTTCCTTTTGCTTGATTAGTTCTGGAGTTATGGGGAAATTTGTATTTCATTTGTATGGGAGCCCCCCCCCCCTCTTATAAGGGGAAGGGGTTTCAATACACCATAGAAAAAAATCACACCTTCTAAAACTACCACATGACAAATTTGGTTCCATTGGCTTGATTAGTTTTCGAGTTTTGAGGAAATTTGCGTTTCATTTCTATAGGAGCCCCCCCTCTTACGCCCTCCTTAAAATTGCTCTCTCTTATCCACCTATAAAATTGCTGGTCATTTTATCTATCCAACGACATATAAATTGTTCAGTTTTGTTCAGTAGTTTAGTAGTTATTAGCATTTGAAATCTTTCATTCAAACGTTACACTTCTATTTTCGTTTTCACAAAGTGCTACCCAGTCCCAGTTACGATCGATTCAATATCGATTTTTCCAGATAAACGCCACCTAGCGAGCAAATCCTGTAAAATGTCACAAGTAACTTCGAAGATCTCGTGTTCGCGTATATTTTTATAGAAGAAAGCATCGTTCTAGATGGTAGGGATTTGGTGATATAAACGTCACAAATCTGAAAAAATCCGATTTTTCCGACTTTTCTTTACTAAAACCCCTCCTTGTAAAAGGTACCCCCTGTCAAGTCAACATTCATATTTTTATCATTTAGTCCATTGAATTACCTTTCTGAAATATCTAAAAATTCGGATATCCGTCTATTTTTCGCTGAGATATAGCAGTTTGAATTTTGGGGTCAAATTGACCCCAATGTACAGACAACATAAGTATTTTTTTGTACAGACAGAAGGTTAACATTTACGGTACGTTTTAAAGATTTGTCGTAAAGCTTGTAAGCAACATATAGTAACATTATATACGCAAATAGTGTTTTTAATAATGCTAATTTACGATAATGCTTACGCGCATTAGCAATTATGCTTATACAAAAGTTTTAACCATGCGAATTGCTTATACCGTTCTGATTCAAACTTCGAACACTTAACTATGCTGAAACTTTATTCAAAGAAAAATGTTCGAAAACAACTTTATTCTACTCCCAAAATTGGTTTAATAGCATGACAATTTGATTATTTTCGTGTTAAAATTTTAAAAATGCGGATAAAATGTTAATTTACATTGAAAATCACTAAAAACCGATCTGGCATACGACGACTGGCTTCGAGCACCACAACAATCAAAAGACTTGGCACGGCGGCGATATAAGACTTTAAGAAACAAAACTAACACTATGGTAGCATCCGCAAAAAGAAGTTACATGAGCCGCCTGTTGGACAGTCAAGTTCCACCAAAATTTCTCTGGAAGCGACTCAAAAATATTGGAATTGGTAGAGACAGGGCACTACCCACTTGTGATTTCCATCCTGATGAAATCAATCGTGTATTTCTATCAAGTTGCCAGCCTGATGAAAGCCACAGCAGACCATGGAGATTATCGACTGATTCGCCTCATGATTTCAAGTTTCGTCCAGTGCATTATTGGGAGGTCGTCAACGTAATATGGACCATCAAATCTAATGCAATCGGGTTTGACGGCTTGCCGATCAAGTTTGTCAAAATAATCCCACCGCTAGTTGTAAATCAAATTACGTTTATCTTCAACAGGATTATTGCCACCTCGATATTCCCCAAGTGTTGGAAACATGCTAAAGTGTTACCCCTAAGAAAGAAACCACAATTAAAATCTAAGACCGATTAGCATTTTGTGCGCCCTATCTAAGGCATTTGAGAAGCTTCTAGAGCAGCAAATCATATCATACATTTCGGAGAACAATCTGCTAACGGAATATCAAGCAGGATTTCGCAAAAGACAGAGTATTCAAACTGCAACGCTCCGTGCGATGATCTTGCAAATGCTATCGATAAGAAGGGCAGTGCGGTTCTGGTATTATTGGATTTCTCGAAAGCATTCGATACTATATCGCATCATAGGCTCTGTTCGAAGCTAAAATCTCATTTCAATTTTGCCATATCAGCTGTAACCTTGTTGGAGTCGTATCTGAAGGAGCGTACCCAAACCGTCATTACTACCTCATCGGCATTACTACCTCTGGTGTACCACAAGGTTCCGTACTTGGTCCTTTACTGTTCTGTTGCCACATCAACGATTTGCCATCCGTTCTAAAGTATTGTTCGATTCAACTGTACGCGGATGATGTTCAGCTGTACCTGCATTCTCGTGGAATGCCTCCCCATGAGCTAGGGCGGCTAGTTAATGAGGATTTAGAAAGAATTGCGACTTGGTCTCAACGCAATCAGCTGTTCGTCAATCAATCCAAAAGCGAGGCACTGTTCGTGAAGGGTAGGCGTAGGGTGGTGCCATCAAATCTACTACCCACGATTATCGTGGACGAACAGACCATAGAATGGACGGAGAGTGCAAAAAATCTGGGATTTGCGTTTCGAGCCGATCTGCAATGGGAAGATTTGGTCAGCCAACAATGCGGTAAAATTTACGGTACTCTACGCTCACTATATTGTTGTGCCACTTTCGTTCCTGTAGACACATGTTTAAAGCTTTTCAAAGCACTAATCCTGCCATATTTTATGTTCGGTGACACACTGCTGCTTAATGCTCGTTCAGGGGATATGGATAGGCTGCGTGTAGCCCTAAATTGTTGTGTGCGCTTTGTATACGAACTGAGTCGCTACGATCGCGTTACTCACCTTCAAATCAATTTGCTCGGTTGCCCATTGACTAGTTTCTACTCACATCGCTCATGCATGTTTCTGCGAAAACTGATAGCAACGCGTTCTCCGAAACTACTCTTCCAGAAACTGCTGCCGTTCCAGGGGCGTCGTTTACAAAATCTTATAATACCACCTAACAACACGGCTAGTTATTCCAGCTCGCTGTTCGTCAGAGGTGTAGTCAACTGGAATACACTACCTGATACAATCAAACGCTCAACGTCGGAAGTAGTTTTCAAGAGGGGCTGTCTCGAATATTGGAATCATGACTAATTCAGAATTTTGTGTATGTAGTTAATAAGAAAAATAATGTAAATATCCATGATAAAATCGCTGGTAGCAAATTATAAAGGGTTTCCTTTACGCTACTATGCAAATAAACAAACAAACAAACAAACAATGGTGATATCCGTTTGTTGTACGATATTTCTCGCCGCCTTAGTGGTGCCAGGATGAATACAAAGATACCGCTAAAGGACAGAGCTGGTCAGCTAGTGACTGACCGTACAGAACAGCTTAAGCGATGGACTGAACATTTTGAACAACTCTTCCGAGTTTCAAATGTCAGAGACCAACAAAACCAGCAGCGTACGACGCCTACAGTTCGTCGAATAAATCGCGTGAACTCGGAGGCGCCATCGCTGGATGAAATTGTAGCAGCCATCAAGAGTATGAAATCCAATAGAGCGCCAGGGATAGATCGTATTTCAGCCGAAATGCTCAAAGCTGACCCATATTTGTCAGCCCAGATGATGCATCAGCTTTTCAGCAATATTTGGGAAACAGCAACTTTTCCGGTGGACTGGATGCAGGTCATAATGGTCAAAGTCCCTAAGAAAGGAGACCTAACGGAATGCGGTAACTGGCGTGGCATCACGTTGCTCTGTATTACTCTCAAAGTACTCTGTAAGGTAATCCTCAACCGGATCCAGGAGAAGATCGACGCTACTCTCCGGCGGCAGCAAGCTGGATTCCGTGCTGGCCGATCATGTGTAGACCATATCACAACGCTCCGCATTATATTGGAGCAGATCAACGAATTCCAGGACTCTCTTCTGCTGGTGTTCGTTGACTTCGAAAAGGCGTTCGACCGACTCAATCACGAAAACATCTGGGGCGCACTTAGACGTAGAGGAGTTCCAGGTAAGCTAGTCCATCTCATCGAGGCTCAGTACGAGGCGTTTTCGTGCAAGGTTTTGCACGACGGCGTCTTGTCCGACCCCATAAGGGTTACTGCTGGCGTGAGACAGGGCTGCATTTTATCACCGCTTCTGTTTCTCATCGTTGGAGCAATTTACAGTAGACCAAATCGAAGATTGCCTTGGAATCCTCTAACGATGGAGCAGCTAAATGACCTCGACCTAGCCGACGACATTGTCTTGCTCGCACAACGCCGAAACGACATGCAGAGCAAGTTAGATGACCTCTCCGAGAGCTCCCAGGCAGCAGGTCTCACAGTCAATGTAGCGAAAACTAAGTCTATGGTAGTGAACACTGACAATTCCACCAACTTCACAGTAGCGGGACAACAAGTTGAGCAGGTAGCCGCCTTTCAATATCTTGGTAGCCAAACAACGCTCGATGGTGGTACCAAGACTGATATAGCCACACGGATCAGGAAGGCCAGGGGTGCCTTTGCAGGTCTGCGAAACATTTGGCGCTCAAACCAGATCACTCTACGTACGAAAACCCGAATCTTTAATTCAAACGTTAAATCCGTACTGCAATATGCCTGCGAAACGTAGTGCGTCTCAGTGGAGACAACGCAAAAACTGCAGGTATTCATAAACCGGTGCCTGCGATACATTATTCGTGCCTGGTGGTCTGATAATTGGATATCCAATGAGGAACTCCATCGTCGGTGTCATCAACGGCCGATAGCCACAGAAATTCGTGAACGTAGGTGGAAGTGGATCGGACACACCTTGAGGAAAGGAGCGAACGAGGTTTGCAGAGCAGCACTCGACTGGAATCCACAAGGACAGCGTAGAAGAGGCAGACCCAGAGGCTCATGGCGACGGAGCTTAGCCAACGACATCCAGGCTGTAGACGAGAACCTGTCCTGGCGACAGGTAAAAGCCATGGTGGGTAACCGTCAGCAGTGGAGATCTCTGATTTCATCCCTTTGTTCTGCCGGACCGGCGGACATGGACACATAAGTAAGTAAGTAAGCTGATTTCTTACAATGAGTCCTACAGTTCATAGTCATACCTCACCGGATAGAGGACATTCTAACGAACACGGTGGTGTACAATAAGCATAATATTTTATCATATTAGCGATATTACGAGCATTTTATTCTGAAGTGTTCGAAGTTTGAGACTGTTCTAAGTTTGAATCAGAACGGTATACCGCTGTCTGGTATTAGCGATGCCGAGCTACAGCCAATCAAACTTATTCTTGTTTTCGTTCGAATGATATTCGTTCGAAAGTTAAGCCGATCCGTATTCTTGTTTTCGTTCGAATCAATTCGAATGTTCGAACGCCCCTTCCTTTTGTTCATTCGAATATGAGAATAGTGCTTCCCGATTCGTTCGAAACAAAGCATTCGTACGAATGCAGGATACGGCCGTAAACAAGAATAAAGGTGAATATGGGGTTATGCGTTAATGCTTATGATTACTTGGGTAACGTTAACATATTGATGATAGTTTGCCCTCTGATGTTTTAATATTTGTACAGTTTTGCCCCTGTCTTTAGAAACAAAAAGTGGAAAGTTGTTTTCAAGACACCATATGTTTAACATAGGAATACGCAACGTTGATGTAATAAGTGCTGGTAGAAATCACGAAAAGTATGAAGCTCTGTGCCTAGGTTCACGAACTAGGGCCTCACGTAGGACCACGAATGCCGGTTTAATTCGACAATATTGACATTTTGCAAAAGTTTGTCACTGTATATCAGTTATATCCGTTTCTTAGAGTTTGTAGGTCCACTAAGAGTTTCATCAGGCCACAATCACACTTTTTCTGGTGATTAGCGACGATATCGCATTATGAAATTTTTTGTGTGACTTGCACTAGTTAACTTTAGATAACTGGCTTCAAACAAATGTTAACTGGTTTAAGGATCTTGCTCAAAACATTAAATATTTGTCATTGGGCACACAACTTGTGGTTGAATGAAAAAAATAAATAAATAATCTGGGTCATCATTTACCACTGGTTCACTTTCGTCAATTTCCGTGCAAATAGTTGATATATAACCTGGAGAACCCCTGATGCTCTTCCGCCTTATGAAGAACTTTGTCTGCTAAGTCGCTCATAAGATTCTGTTGTGTGCTCTTGACTGTCCTGCTGTTCTGTCGCAGCTTCAGTTATACTGTCCTCTTCAGCCTCAACGGAACCAACAGTTCCTACGCGTCGATTCGCACCGCACTAACTAGGGACTTCACGAGCCAGTTCGTCGTATGGTCTTGGAGAACAATCGTCGCGGAAATAGCATTGACTTTTGACGTAGGATAAACCCTATATACGCTGCATGTAGCATGTATACATGAAGAATCAAATTATTACATGTATGGATGCTACTATCGCTACAAAGAGACTTGCGCAGTCCTGCGTCACGTGTGCGGTCGTGTCTTGTACATAACCCTTCTGATTTCTGATTTCTGGTCACTTTCTGGGCATCAAGTTGGACTAGGTTTATTGCCGTCCTACGAGATCTTGCTGAGATGAGGAGACTTGTCCCAGGTAACCAAAAAGCATTAACATAACTAGTAAATCAACTGGCTATTGGCATACCTACCGTTTTTTACTGCACGTTGCTGCATATCAACACTTTTACTGCGTAGCTGTTCTAAATTGGCACCCAACATTCTATTCAAATTCTTTAAATAAGCATCGTCAGCACTATGAAGAGGTTAGCAATGAAGTAGCCGTTTGTTTTGCCAAACTAGTTTTTAAATAGTATTTAAGATGACTTAAATGCTTATTGGCTTGCACTTGAATAGCACTGATAATGCTTATTGGTTATCTGGGTGGTGTCGGTGGGATTCTTGAAGAAAACGGATTTCACTGCACAGTCGTCCGACATCTTTGCGACTTGGCCGGACCACCGTGATCTCTCAACTTTTGCCAAGTGACAATGGGAATCTCTTCAAGTAGTGCTTACAACTCGTGGTTCATAAACCTACGCCACTTTCTGTTAACCGTTTGTGCTCCGCCGACAGTCCAACTCTGGAGTATCCAACTCTGGTGAAAACTAAAGTCATATAGGGTAACCAACTTGATTTGGACCCCTGCATGAATTGGACCCTTTCAACATATTTAACCACATTACTACCTAGCAGCGCAAAACTCGATTATTTTGATGCAGTAATAATATTCTTTGGATTCTTTTCTAAGCCTGAATGCTTTCGGATCACTTTAAATTACTTGTATTTAGCTAATATTTACAATCATAAAGTGTATTGCCATATACCGCTCCCAATCCGACGTAGGTGAAAAGGAAACGATGTTTGCAACACATTTTCGATTTGGTTTTAATAGCTAAATCCAATGAATTTGTATTGATGAAATCAGTTAGTTTTATTTAGGAAGGCGTATTTTACGTGGTTTCGAAGGTTTCTTCTCAAGATTTTAATTTAACCTTCCTAGTGCATTGGGGTCGTTTTCGACCCATCGGCATACTTACAAAGCTTGATACTCAGTAACGGAACGAGCTAGAGACTTGAAATTTTCTGACTTTTCCTAACTTTCGAAAACTAGCATTGTGGGGGAGTTTCAGCTTTCAGCGACATCTAGAAGAGCTACAGCAAAAAAAGTTACATATTATGCATTGGGGTCGAAAACGACCCAAGTTTTGAAATTGCTCTCATTCATCCATTTTCAATCCGAATTTCGTTTTCTTCACCTCGTTTGAAAGGTATGGTCAAAAATTGGCACCTAAGGTATGTTAGGGAATATTTGTTGACTAATGGCCACTTCTGCGTCGGTTCCGGAACACCTACTACCAGGTTCGGGGGACATTTGTATACGTTGAGATAATTCTTTTTGCGGCACATCAATCCTATTGGCTTGGTTAAATAAGACTAATTGAGGTACAATGGGGACATTTTGGACCCAAATGGCCACTTCACCATCGGTTCCGGAACATCCGGTACCCGGTTTTAGGGGACAATTTTGATTTTTAGGATGATTTATCTTGCGACACGTCGAATTACATCTGTTTGATAACATAAGGCTGTTGAAAGCATAATAAAGACATTTTGAAAGCAAATGGCCACGTCAGAATTGGTACCGGAACATCCGGTATCCGGTTTTCGGGGATATTTTTGTAATTTAAGATAACTCATCTTGCGACACATCACATCACATCGGCTTGATCAAATAAGACTGATGGAAGTAAAACTAGGTATTTTAGAAGCCAAATGGCTACTTTACGAAACCCACGTTTCGGAACATCCGGTATCTGATTCCGGGGGACAGTTTTGGATTTTGAAATAATTCAATATAACAATATAATGGAAGTACAATGTGGCGTTAGTCGCATATAATCCGGGACCCTGTATTTATAATGAACCATAAAACGTGGCAATTCGGATTGATGAATTACCCTGCAATTCAAAAATGTCCGGGTACCGGATGGTCCGGAACCGATGGTGAAATGGTCATTTGGCTCCAAAATGTGTAACTTCCATTAGTGTTATTTTATCAAGCCAAATTGATTTGGTGTGCCGCAAAATGAATTATCTCAAAGTATACAAATGTCCCCCGGGACCTGGTAGTGGGTGTTCCGGAACCGACGCAGAAGTGGCCATTAGTCCACAAATATTCCCTAACATACCTTGAGTGCCAGCTTTTGGCCATACCTTTCAAACGAGGTAAAGAAAACGAAATTCGGATTGAAAAGGGATGAATGAGAGCAATTTCAAAACCTGGGTCGTTTTCAACCCAAATGCATAATATGTAACTTTTTTCTAATGCATTAGGAAGGTTAAAACCATAAAACAATAGTGTCCAAATTGTATCATGAAAATTTTCTTACCATCAGATTTTGGACACCCCTGTATTTTGATTTCTGGCAGCAGTTTGGTTACCTATTAAGATTCAGTGGAAAAACAAAATTGAATGGTAAATTGGTAAGCACTTTAACCGTTATGTGTGCAACAGGGTACCCGGGTACCTTTTCAGTTTTAAAATAGTTATAACTCATTCAATTCAAAACATACGTCATTGAAATTTTGCGACATCGTAAGACTCGTTGATCTTAAGGGGGCATAGTACTTTTTCAATTTAAAAAAATCGAAATTTTTTTTATTGATTATTTCGACAGATTAACATTTTGACCAGGTGTGTTTCAAGTCATTTCGATGAATTCCAAAAATTGGCAAAGTTACAGCTATTTGTACCGCGCATATCTGGAGCGATTACACAGCGAATAAAAACTTCAACGTCGTTTTTTTCGAAACCAGGTTTTGAAAGTCGGTACCATAAATATCTCAAAAACGACTCAAGCTATTCTCATGATTCTTTTTTTGTTTCAAAGCCAACAAAATTATCTAGTGTTTGACCCATCCTTTTTTTGATATTACAATTTTTGTATTTTTTAGAAATGTTTAAAGTCAATTTTTTCGACTAAAAACCTTACTTTTATATTTGAATGTCCGCCATTTTGTTATGTGTTCGAATTTTAAAAAAAGGATGGGTCAAACACGAGATAATTTAATATACTTTCATGTCGTTTTGGAATTTTCCAATTCGGATAAGCCCACCAGCTCCAATCCATGGTACCGAAAATCATGTTTTTTTCGAATGATCATGTTCAAGGAGCCGTAGGGGAGAGGGGAAGAAGTTCACATATGCAAACAAAATTGTAAATATTAGTATAAAGTGCAATGTTTAGAATGCAAAAAACCCGAATCGATTCGCTTTTCGCGTTATCGAGAAAAAATATTTGAAATAAGGCAAAAAATATGGTGTAAAAAGTACTATGCCCCCTTAAGTAATTGAGGTTTTTTGGTGCATATCCATAAAGCGGATTAGCAATGAGAGGCACTTGAATTTTTTTATTACGTAGGAGGGCGACAAGGGTACCCGGGTACCCATGATTTGCTATGTTCATAACTTTGGCTATCCGATACCAAGAATGCAATAATTTGGACTTTACTTACATCCTTACATTTTATCCTCCTGCCTGAGGATATTTGCTAACGTTTCAACTATATTAAATCGTATATTTTAATTTCACGTCCGATAATAAACATGAAGACTGATGACTGTTATGTTACATGATAAACGGAGGGTTTTTTATTTACAGTAATCAAATTGTGCTGAAAAGTCTTCCAAAAAAGCATAATTAAAAAACGAATTTAAAGCATATAAAGTCGTGATTGACTTCATATTCAAATTTACGACCTCGTCGCATGATAAATTTCTGATATGAAATGAATTTAAATACTGAAAATATACTGCACTATCATCCTGGTTGAATGAATCTTGAGTGTCCAAAATATATTCGTTGATATTTGCCGTGTCCAAATTCCATTTTGGACACTGTTTAAAATAAAGTGAGAGGGTCCAAAATATGAAAACTACATAGTAAATAAAAATGTCTATAGCACATTTTTATCGACAAATATATGACCCAACAACACTTTGCCATTTAGGTAAGTTGTTTTAAAAGAGTCGTGCATGAATTGCATAACAAAAGAAGGTAATAAATATTTTATTCCAATAAATGTAAAATTACTTCCTTTAGGGGTCCAAATTCGGTTGGTTATCCTACCGACAAGCAATAAGGCACTGTGTTGTCTCGGTACTATAAGATGACATCACGAGACTTGATAGCGTGTCCCTAGTAAAGCTACCTACTTTCGTACTACAAACAACCAAGGAAGTTTGACTCGGAACATTCGGCATGGGTTCGATCAACTAGAATCTCGAAAGTTCAGCATCGAGGCACTGCAGGAGAGCTGTCGCAAAGGTGGGAAGGTAGGAAGTATCCGTGGCGGTAAGGCCAAATTTTCACCAAAGTAGTGGAACGACCAACGAACTATGGCTCATCTCGGAACGGGCTTCTTAGTGCTGGGAAGAATGCAAGAACATGTAATGGAATGGAAGGCGATCAATGAGAAGATAACGGCCAGCGATGCATCAACTTTGCAGCTTTCCGTGGTCTGGTGATCTTAAGCACTTTGTTTCCCTGCAAAGATATCCACAAAGCTACTTGGAGATTACCTGACTAAAGAACATTGAATCAAATATACTCATCGATGGTCATTTTTATTCGAACACTACCAACCTACGCTCCTTACGGAGTGCGTATTTCAATCCATAGCAGCAGGGCTGTCCTGCACTTAGTGCACCTATTTTGCCTTTTTAGCTGTAACACCTCAGCAGTATGGGGCATTTATAGAGTCGATGATTATCCATAAGATTGCTGAACTAAGTATTGCTCTATCTTAAGTATTTACGGCACACTCCCAGTTCACACTGAGCGGTGCACCCACTGAGTGCAGGACAGCCCAGCGTAGCAGCACATGTGCGCTCGAAAGAATCGACGGCATGTACTTCACGACAAAACTGCCTGCTTCGGTTAAACATTCGGCAATTAGACTACCCGCGAGTTGCCGAGAACTATGCGTGCCTACTGGATGAAGCTCTACCCTCCTCTGTGGAGCTAGGTGCTTCGACCTTCGAAGACCGTTGGAGCAGGATAAGCTAAGACCGCAACCGCGGTGCTAGGTGAAAAAACCTCGAGTGCATGAAATGATTGGTTTAACGGAGAATGCCAGCAAGCGTTGAAAAAACTATCTAATCGATGCCACGAGGGAGAACTTGGCCAAATATCGACAAACGCGGAATGAGTTGACAATAATACTGAGGAGGGAAAAGTACCATTAAATGGACACAGATCGTGAAAAGCTAGAACAACTATTCCGGGCTTCTTTAGCGAAAGTTCTATGAGAAGGTGAACCAATTTCGTAATAAAATACACACATATGTGTAAAGACGAGGAAGGAGTCACACACTCAAAAAATCGGCACGTCAAGTTTACGTGAAAACATAAGGAGAATTACTTCCATCATATCCATCATATTTTTCATGTAACATTTACGTGAATTATTGGTAACTCGCACACATACTAGCCAGTTTACGAGCGATCCCGGTAGATTTTATCAACGTTTCCATTAATTAGTACACGAAGTTCATGTAAGTTGCTGTACAGAAGTTTACAGGATTTTTCACTTGGATGCGATGTGTCGATTTTTTCGAGTGCAGACAATTACGAGGTGGTCGATAGGAGTTCTTCGATAAACATCTCAAAGTCGATATAATAGAAGAAGACAGAACGAAAGTTAACCTAGGAATGCCTACGAACGATAACGCAGTACCGGCTCCCCATCTCGAAGAGGTTCGGTAAGAAATCGGTCAGCTAAAGAACAACAGAACCACCGGAAAGGACCGACTTGCTTCATAATTCTGCAATAATAGCCAAGAATCGCTAACTTCACGTCACTGGATAATTTCAAGGATTTGGGAGGAGGAAAAACTACTGGAGGAGTAGAAGGAAGGTGTAGTTTGTCCCATTGGCAAAAAGTAATGCGATATCGTCGCTAATCACCAGAAAAAGTGTGATTGTGGCCTGATGAAACTCTTAGTGGACCTACAAACTCTAAGAAACGGATATAACTGATATACAGAGCACGAGCATTTAGGAAATTTGAACTTGTCTTCTTATATCAAATTTATAGGAATGTTTCAGTGCATTTATTACAATACAGTAAATTAAAAATTTGCGTGACAAACTTTTGCAAAATGTCAATTTTGTCGAATTAAACCGGCATTCGTGGTCCTACGTGAGGCCCTAGTTCGTGAACCTAGGCACAGACCTTCATACTTTTCGTGATTTCTACCAGCACTCATTACATCAACTTTGCGTATTCCTATGTTAAACATGTGGTGTCTTGAAAACAACTTTCCACTTTTTGTTTCTCAAGACAGGGGCAAAACTGTACAAATATTAAAACATCAGAGGGCAAACTAACGTCAGCAATAAACTTAGGTAGGTGATTTGTTTACGACACTGCACAGTGGTTCAAACAGCGAAATACGTGATCGTGTGATATTGCGCCGAAACGTGAAGTTTTTCGCATGCAGTATCTTTAGGAACGTTTCTTGGTATAACAAGCCCCTTCTTGTGAGAGAAATCTTTTGGTGATTAATTCCCTTAAAAGTGAGATACGAAATTTATTTTCTCGTATATTCGAGATAGAGGTGTGGTATTTTAGGAAAAGTTGTAGTAAATATTAATACAAGCAACTTTGTCGAAGACATCATACTTGTATCTCTTCATGGAAATTATCTATTAAGCGTTATTCGTGGACAAACCCTTTAAAACAGTTTTTTATCCCCAACTTATTCTGGTCAATTTTTACGTGTGTATAGTGTTCTAGAAAGTTGTTCGTCTTGCTAAAATCCACGTTTCTGTAGAACATTATTATATGTTATTTTCTAAAGTTTCAGAGATTTTGAGCTTTTTTGAGATCAAATATTACCCAAGGTGGTAAATGGTGGCAGATCAAACAACTCCTACTTAAAAGTACAACAAAAAACCGGTAAAAGCAAGTGTCAATTGACTGTATCTGTTTGTATCCTCAAAAGTTATAGTTGTTTTAAAAATCCATCTCAGTCATGTTTACAGAACAATTAAACTGTACTTCGGATGCAATAAACGTCATTTTGTTTACGTTTACAATCGCTTTCAAACAAGTCAAGTTAACAACAATTTTTTCGCCTATTTCCGATTCGAATATGAATGTATACTTAAAATTGATGCAATTAATAAGAGAAAAGCTCCCAAATAACTACCTTAAGTTTATTTTGCCCAATTTTGCATTGCTCTCTCGTGCCGCATTTTTCCAAAACAATATTTGATGATGAGTCATTTCACCTACACCTTTATTTAACATAATTAACTATATATAACGTACTGCTTACTTAGTCATTCCGAGAAAATTCGATCTTTCATTATTCGGCCTTTTGTGACTGTTGTTGAAATTCGGCCATTTAGATTTCGGTCATTCGTGATTCGACCATTTGTGTTTCGGCCATTCGGTACCAACCAGAGTATGTTCTTTTGAAAAGACATCAATCGAAGGAATTGGGTATTTTAATTTTCCCAAAAAAGTGGATTTTTCTATCTCATTTGATAGCCCGTCGTTTCCTGAATCTAGCAGTTCTTTTTATATTTCAATTAAGTCAATATTCGATTAAAAAATTAATAAAAATCAAAACTAGAATGATTTGCTGTTTGACAGATATCAACCAAGCCGATTGATTGACTTGATGTCAGAAGTTCTCTCCCTCTCTTCTATCTCTCTGATAGAGCTCTTCATTTTAACCGAGCTTTTAAAGCTCTCATATGAAACCTGGTATCGTTCGATGACCATAGTGTATCTATTCACTGTGTTGTCTAAGACGAGCTAAAAAGAAAAGTGGTTTACTTGTAAGCTATCGTCTTATTCCAAATTTTTTTTTTCAAATATAAAAAAAATGTTTTTTCATTACTTCCATTAGTCAAATTCGGAAAAGTCTTCATGTAGCGATTGAATGGCATCATATCTTGTCAGAATATGCGGAAATGTATATACCACTAAAATACCCAATTGAACAAAATAGGCATAAGTAAGTTATTTGGAAGCTTTTCTCTTATTAATTGCGTCAAATAATTTTAAGTCTTCACTCATTTTCGACTCGAAAATAGGCGAAAAAATTGCTGGTAACTTAACTTGTTAGAAAGAGATTGTCAACGTAAGCAAAATGGCGTTTGTTGCATCCGAAGCACAGTTTAATTGTTCTGTAAACATGACTGAGATGGGTTTTTAAAACAACAATAACTTTTGAGGATACAAACAGATACAGTCAATTGACACTTGCTTTTACAGGTTTTCTGTTGTACTTTTAGGTAGGAGTTGTTTGATCTGCCACCATTTGCCACCTTAGGAATTATTTAAGCCCAAAAAAGTACTATTTTTCACCAAAAAAGCTCAATATCTCCGAAACTTTAGAAAATAACATATAATAATGTTCTACAGAAACGTGGATTTTAGCAAGATAAACAACTTTCTAGAACACCATGAACACGTTAAAATTGACCAGAATAAGTCAGGGTTTAAAAACTGTTTTAAAGGGTTTGTCCACGAATAACGCTTAATAGATAATTTCCATGAAGAGATACACGTATAATGTCTTTGACAAAGTTGCTTGTATTAATATTTACTACAACTTTGCCTATAGTACTACCCCTGTATCTCGAATATACGAGAAAATAAATTTCGTATCTCACTTTTAAGGGAATTAATCGCCCAAAGATTTCTCTCACAAGAAGGGGCTTGTTATACCAAGAAACGTTCCTAAAGATACTGCATGCGAAAAACTTCACGTTTCGGCGCAATGTCACACGATCACGTGTTTCGCTGTTTGAACTACTGTGCACTGTCGAAGCAACAAAGCACAATATGTTAACGTTAGTTATGGTGCAACTAGACAACGATCGAGTAGAGTTTGGTGGAAATCAGACAAATTACTACTTTTCGAGAGAAAAAAAATTAAAACGACATCAGAGGTCAGAATCACCCCTACCTACCCTACAACCAAGAGTGTCACCAAGCATGAAGTATTCCACCACGCACACATATAAAGATTTTTTGACATTAGCTGCGACTCTCGCTGAAGCTGTTTGCAGTAGGAATATCAACAACTTCAAATTCCAAACTCTCGGATCCTCTCCACCATTCTCCGCTTCCCTCTAAAATCTACAGATACGAGCCGCAGCTAATGTCATTCTCGTTTAGTGATGAAACCGCAAATTACTTCATACAAAAATTAGTAGGGGAATTCTGGATAAAATTCCCAGTTGGGGAAAAACGCGCCACTGCAATATTTTCCGCATACCTATATACTTTTGAACAGTAATTTTGGTGCTATACGCTTCTATTTCTCATTATAAACTTGTGTGTATCATAAAAGTTTCCTGTATTAGGGTAATTGATCTTGAATGGACCTATTTAGCGCTTTTTAACACCACCACTCGCACTCCTGCTCAATTTACTCGTCATTTATAAATAATATGTGGTGATGTTACTATTTGTTGGAAAGTACCACCTTTTTTCTACATTATCAGTACTTTAAAAATGTATAATTGATGAAACTTTTATTAAATATATCGTTTTTTGCCAAAGCCTTTTTTTGATCTTGAATTGGACCAACATGATCTTGAATTGGACCTATTTTTGATTTTGAAATGGACCTAAATTTGGATTGTCATTGTTTCTGCCATGTAAATGAACAAAATAATAACAAAGAATTTTTTTTAATAGTACAACTACACTACTGTTATTTATTAATAGGACACAAGGTTGGACAGCTTTTACCTTTCTTATACTCTGTTAGAAAGGTATGAAAGTCGGTTGAAAAATTTGAAATCAGTCACAGTCGCCGAGGGTCTTGTTTTTATGTCAGCCCAACAATTGAACAATGTTTCAGTGACTTGATATGCGTTGTGTATGTATCTGTGTGTGACATTTGTATATTGGGAATTTATTAATACCTGTTGTTCAGATATGGTTGAAACGATTTCTACGTCATAAAAAAATTATGTCGCCTATTAATTTCAAAAATTTAAACCATTCATTAAAAATATGTAATATAACTTGTATTAAACGTAGTTTATCAAGTACAGTGGGGTTTGAGTTTTTATTTAGTGACTACATATTTCGAAAGGTCAGACTTTTACTGACGTAGGACTACGTCTTACTGCAAAGTATCTAAAGGTTTGCGACAGTCCCTGTCGAACATTTTGAATATAAAACCGTTGCAATCGTGAAAAATTCGTTAATTAGTGGTAATTATACAATTTTTGACACATTTATATGCAATTTTTTCAGTTAAAAAATGGTCTAGATTTTGCCACGGTTTCGATTTTGGCAACATAGGCGACACGCATCTGTTGTCAAATTCGAAATCATACTGTAAATGGTGCTTGAAAAAATTAGACTTGGTAATTCTACTAGGTTTAAAGGCAAGGTTAGATACTAGGTTTTAATTTTAAATGATAGTCGATGAAGAACTGTACCAGATAGAAAATAGGTGAACCTTCCTATTTTCTATTTGGTACAGTTGAATATTTTAGATCTCAGGGTCACTCAATTTCGGTGGACAAGGAGGTATTAATTTTGTCACAAGTCAGAGGGGAGAGGTGCTTAAAGAAAACTTTACATCCCCCAAGAAAAAAATCAGAGGGGTTGTGTATAAGATACGACCATGGATGACGTACTACAACGTTAGTCCGGTTGCATGATTTTGAATCTTTTACTAAACTGATTTTTAATCTATCTGTCAATCGACCAAAAGGCGATGTGAAGTCAACCTACTTACTTATCGGCGGAATATAAGGCCTTTGCAAAATATTTTTTAAGTTTTTGTCACCCCCCGTTTGGAAATTGGCTTGAAAAATCGGGGGGCTAAAAAAATTGTAGGATATGAGTATAAAATCAATTGTCCGTGGGCTCTACAGCCTGAAAAACTCGAAAAATGAGTGTACTTAACGGGAAACTAGCAGTCATTGACTTTTCGTTGGAAAGCTCAATTTCGGAAGCAGTTTTTGGGCCCACAAGCGGGGTTCTGCTTGTAAAAATGTAAATACTGCATTCTTCTTGCAAATATGAACACAGCGAATATATTTTCATGAGCAGAATTTTTGTTTCAACCAAAAAAACTGCAGAATCGATGACTGCTAATTTCACCTTAACACTTCTAGCACGAAACAGAAATGGAAATTCGAATTCGGAGTTTCCGAAAATCGTCCAAAAAAAATTCTCTCGTTTTTGTCTTCTCTTCGGACATTTTTGCATGGAAAATAATACCGTATCTATTAAAAGCAAGAACAGATTTGGTTTTCACGCTTAAACTTTAAATAAAAATGCTTAAAACCCATGTTTTTTGCTCGATAAAAAAATTCACTTTGTTCCCCCCCTTCAGTGGCCCAACACCGGAAGTTCAAAAACTTTATAAAATATTTGTAATGGCCTAATTTTACTTTATTCTGAGCCTCATAATTATTTTAACTAAACTATTTAGAAAATTATCAAATACAATATTATTTTTTTGGGCATATCCAGTTCGAAAATGGTCCAGATATTGATCCAAATTTTATATTTTTTGCACCATATGATTTTGCAGGCCTTTACCTAATTTCTAAATCCTCCATTGACGCACAGATGATTTTATTGCCAAACCGGGTAATTTTGTAGGACGGTTGGGCATCACAAAGTTTCACGAGGGTGAGGAAGTTGGCGTTCTTAACCATCAGAGGTGGCTGCTTCTTTTTACTCAGACGAGTCTGATTTTGTGACTACAGGATCCGGTTGAATTTTATTGGCCTTAGGGTTTTCGGTCAGCGCGCTAAAGGTGTTTTGAAGCTTTGGTATATGCTTGATTAACGTGTTTAAACTATTTCTCATCTGAGTTTTGTCAAAACTTAAACTTACAGCAAAACTTTTTGCTGTATTTATATGGAAAATACAGTACGTTATTTGTCCATGAAAAAAAATTTTGATTCCAACCATTTTTACGATGTTGCTCGTAGATAGTTAAGCAGGGATAACCACTTTAAATAGATTTTGGAATATTAGCTTCGTAACTCAATTCGAAGTTCCAGTTCTAGACTTTCCTATACAATAAAGCTATATATAAATCTTCAGAATTGTATTCTCAAATAACTTGTTTCATTCTTCTGTGTATTACTTTTAATGATACAAGAATTGTCCCGTTTAGCATAATTTGGGATTTTTTTTACATAGGGCGAACAAATTGGGAAAATTTTACTCTACTTATATAGATTACTTATATAGATTATATAGACTACACTTTTGCTTCGTGCTAAAACAAATACGTAAAATCCAATTGAAAAATTTAAGTGTAACTGGTTTTGTGCTAAATGCAAATGAAGCAAAAATAACTCTTTTTTAAGGGGCATAGTACCTTTTACACCATATTTTTTGCCTAATTTCAAATAATTTTTTCTCGATAACGTGAAAGGCAAATTGAATCGGGTTTTTTGCATTCGAAACATTGCATTTTATACTAATATTTGCAATTTTGTTTTCATAAGGGAACCTCTTCCCCTTGCCCCTACGGCTCCTTGAAGATAGTCGTTCAAAAAAACCATGAATTGCGGTACCATGGATTGGCCCTGGGGGCTTATCCGAATTGAAAAATTCCAAAACGACATGAAAGAACATTTAATTATCTCGTGTTTGATCCATCCTTTTTTAGAATCCGAACACATAACAAAATGGCGGACATTGATACATAAAAGTATGGTTTTTAAGCGAAAAAATTGACTTTAAACATTTCTAAAAAATACAAAAATTACAATATCAAGAAAAGGATGGGTCAAACACTAGATAATTTTGTTGGCTTTCAAACAAAAAAAGAATCATGGGAATTGCTTGAGCCGTTCTTGAGATATTTATGGTACCGACTTTCAAAACCTGGTTTCGAGAAAAACGACGTTGAAGTTTTTACTCGTTGTTTAATCGCTCCAGACATGCGCGGTACAAATAGCTGTAACTTTGTCAATATTTGGAATTCATGCAAACGACTTCAAACACATATGGTTAAAATGTTAATCTTTCGAAATAATCAATAAAAAAATTTAGGTTTTAAAAAATTGAAAAGCTACTATGCCCCCTTAACAGAAGGCAGTTAGTATCCCTCTTATCTTTTGATCCATCTTATCTTTTAATCAATGATGGTTAAAATTTTTGTACAATACTGATTTTGTACAAATTAAGTTTATATTATTTTAAGCATAAAATGACATATGTTAGCTAACTAATTAGGAAGACTTTTTAGTTTCAAAACTAGAGGCTACAATGTACAAACACTATGAAGCAACTACGAAAAAGGATGAGTGATAGTTAGTTTTATCAATATAATTAAGTTTTTATTTAGGCTATAAATCAAGCCTACTTTCAATATCCCGTGCTTATAGATTAATTATAAACGGAGATACTATAGTGACAACAAGCAGTTTTATGGAATATAGAACGGCGTGTTCGTTGGTGGTAGGCAATGATAGCTACCGGCAGTGATGTCTCGGAGCGCAAAACTAGGTCCATTCTCAAATCAATACTAGGTCCATTCAAGATCAAAAAAGGGGGTTAACATTTTTAAGGAATTTGAAGATTTTACTGGTTTTACTGAACTTTTAAATACCTAAATTGAAATTACAAATATTTTAGCATCATTTTAAGAGCATTGTGTTATTTCAAACCAGAAGGGTTCCGGGTAGTAACAGTTTGAAAATACTCTATGGTGACTGCCAAAACGCTGAAAAACAGCTACTTTTAAATACGCGGCAATAAAGTAGTTTTGGCTATAATTTTAATTTAATTTTAGTATATTTACGTTCAGAAATGATTAAAGATAAACATAAAAGCTAAATACAGTACAAAGACTTGATAATTATATCCTAAAATTCTTATTTAAAAATAGGTCCATTCAAGATCAGAATTCGACTAGGTCCATTTCAAAATCATTTACCCTACATAAATCATACGAAAAATGAAAAATTTATTATAGTGCAGTGGCGCGTTTTGCTCCGACTAGGCATTTTACCACCAGTTCCCCTACATGTTGCATAGACGCAACGCAAAAATAGGCGCGAAATCTAAACTACCAGTTGCCGATAGTAAGCACAAATTCACTTCACGAACTAACAGACCTAAATTAAATACGCATTCTCCACGGAGTTACACAAGTGCACCAACGGTTCACTGGCTACACTAGCTGCAAAGCATGCGACATGACATAGGTTCGAATTCGTGCACAAACGCGCGCGTGTCTTTTTATTGAATTTGCTATACATGCGATTTTTGCTTTGTTCTTCTAAATTTTCCCAGAACCCAGTTCTGTGAAAAAAGTGTGAAAAAAAGTTTTCCTCAATACTGGCGATATATGCCAAACTTAGGTCACTTGTACGAAGATTGCTCCGGTTTAAGGAATTTACCAAACATGAAATTTTCCTGAAAGTTGCCCCACTAGTAGGTGAACATTCACTCGTACTCAAAATTTTCCCTGAACCCGGGAGTTCTGGGAAAATCGAGAGTTTTCCCTTAGTTTTATGCCTATGTGAATTACCCTGCAACTCCAATTGCAGCGATTATCGAAAACAAATTATTAAAGGTGATGTTTGTATTATTTTCTAATTTTCCAAATATTTTATTTTTGGTTTTCCGCCTGGAAATTTCCTCAATTTCCTTGCATACAAGTTGCAGAGTTAATTTTCCCAGCGTTTAACTACTTGCTAGTAGTTAGTCAATTCGCATAGTACCGTGACCGCTTCTAATTCTGCGCATTTTTCTTCATATAAGTATTTTTAACAATGTGCATAACTATGATCATTGTGTTATTTTTTTGTAAATGTCTGTTGAATATTATGCCATTATTCACAAACGGGCCATAATATTTGAGAGCGAAATAATTTAACGTGAAACTGAAAGTATTTTATATGGCAGAAAACATTGTCGTAAGCACCAACGCTAAGATTGTCTTTCTAGAAAATTAACAATTTTATGATCGAAATTCTTTGCAATGTTCAAATTACCCAGCATAATTAGAAAGAATAATTAGTTTTAGTCATGTTTTAGACAAAAAGAGTAATTGCATGCATTGCTTTCCTTAGAAAAATGCGATGCAATAATGCGCAGATTTAGGCACAGATTTTTATTCATGTTCCAAATTCTGCGCAGTAATGTATCTTACAAAGAAATCGCGAAAGAATACACAACTTCACCCAAATGGCTAAGGTATAGAGGCATGAAAGTAGAATCTTTAATCCCTTGATTGGAATCCTGTGCTGTGTCTCGGAGTCCGAACCTACGAGCGCCAATTGGGTATTTTAATTTTCCCAAAAAAGTGGATTTTTCTATCTCATTTGATAGCCCGTCGTTTCCTGAATCTAGCAGTTCTTTTTATATTTCAATTAAGTCAATATTCGATTAAAAAATTAATAAAAATCAAAACTAGAATGATTTGCTGTTTGACAGATATCAACCAAGCCGATTGATTGACTTGATGTCAGAAGTTCTCTCCCTCTCTTCTATCTCTCTGATAGAGCTCTTCATTTTAACCGAGCTTTTAAAGCTCTCATATAAAACCTGTATCGTTCGATGACCATAGTGTATCTATTCACTGTGTTGTCTAAGACGAGCTAAAAAGAAAAGTGGTTTACTTGTAAGCTATCGTCTTATTCCAAAATTTTTTTTCAAATATAAAAAAAATGTTTTTTCATTACTACCATTAGTCAAATTCGGAAAAGTCTTCATGTAGCGATTGAATGGCATCATATCTTGTCAGAATATGCGATAGAAAATGTATATACCACTAAAATACCCCATTCATGAAACCATGTCTTCTATTTTTTTAATGTTCAACCTCATGGGGCTGTCAGAGAGTGGGGAAATGGTTTCTATATGAAAACACAATTTTTAGTATTAGTCTAAAGTGTAACCATGCAACCATGTTTTCGCTGCCAACATCTCGTGTGTGCGAAAATGAGATAGCATGTCAGCACTGCGTTTTACTCAACAGCGAACAGTCTGATTTGGGCCCGCTGTCAAATTTTGAGCCCAGGACATGCTGTCGCTGACGTTCACTGCATCTCGTTATAGAGAAGGGGGGTTAAACAGAATGCTGCGTCAGCGCGTCCGCCTGCGTTATTCTGATAGTTTTCCAATGGGTTTACTGTCAAATTGACACTGACGGGTGCGTTGATGCAGCATTCTGTTTGGGCCTTTACACGGAATCTCTATGCCGAGTTGTCAAGACCGTCAAAAGTTGCTTGAAAACGGTGAAAACACAAACAGAAATATTTCTTTCTCTTTTTTCTCTCACATAAAAGATATCATGGATAAACCTTTGCACGGTGCCTACCCTCAACTCTGGTTTGACGTTTTTGCGTGTTTTGTTTTGATTCCCTTTGTAACCTAATTTTATTGCTAGTGGGTTTATTACTTGTAATTGGTACCACTTGTTTGCGGAAACCGGAAATACCCGACTTTTCCGAAGCAGGAAAATGATAACAGTTCTGTACAACATATATTTTTGCCCTTTTTGCAGTTTTTTGCTTCTGAGTCTTACGAATAAGTAATCAAAACAAACCCCACACTGTCAAACCTGGGAGGAAAAAAAACGCACTGACATCTGCGTGCAATGCTTTATATTATGACATGGCAATCCGTCAAAAAAAGTAAAAGAGACCGTTTACTGCTGGCAAGGCTGGCTGGCAACGAATATTTAATTTGCGAATTGCGACTACGAAGGTAAGGTGCTGCCACTTGGATAAGTTTAGTCTATGAATGAAGCAAAAGCAAGATAGGAATATCTTGAAGAGTGCGAGAAACAGAAAGATCTTAAAGCATTCTTCTCTCACACTCACAAGCATGCACAAAAATCTGAAGATCTGACATCGCTGATGGCCAGTTCCATGAAAGTATAAGAGAACGTGTATAGCTTCGAAGTCGCGACTATAGTTACTATATATATAGTTCGGCGGATAGAAAACCAGGCGAATTGGCATCCCTGATTTATGAAATTAAATTTGAAGTTTTGAGATAGGGTGTCATTCCAAAAAATCGAAAAATGCGAGCGTCACGAAAAATGAAAGGTTTTGAGCGCTAATAGCTCAGCGGTTTTCCGATCGATTTTCAACATTCTTACACCAATCGATCGGAAAATCTTCTAAGAATTGGCCCAAATGAAGAAAATTATGGATTCTGGATGTTGAACTATTGTAGAATTGAAAATAATGAACCTATGTTTTACCAGAATTCTCGCTTCGTGATTGGTTGGAAGATTCTTTACGATGATCTAAACCTAGACCAATTTGATATCTGTGCTTGGGAAGTAAGCCAAAACAAGTGACAAAGTCTCCTCATTTCAACAAGATTTCTTAACACCGCGGTTAAACCTAGACCATTTTGATGTCCTTGCTTGGGAAGTACGCCAGAAAGAGTGACAAAGCCCCCTTGTGCCAACAGATTTCTAACGAATGCGATTAAACCTAGTCCAATTTGATGTCTGTGTTAGGGAAGTGTGCCAGAAAAAATGACACAAGCTTGTTGTCCCAACAGACCGCAAATTCTTTACTGCGAGACGATTAAACCTCGGCGAATTTGATATCTGTGTTGGAAAAATGTGCTACAGCTGTAGTGTTCGGTTATAATACGACTCTGTATGAATACGCATGCTTGCCGTTTCATTAGAAGTGTAGTGATAAGACGTGCTGTTGATAAAATAGAATTGAATTGGTAAAATCCCTTCAACGTGGGGAACCATGGGTAATAAAAACAATCTTTAATTTCAGTAAGGTAGCAGGAAATCAATAGTTTGTGTTCTTGATTTTGTTAAACTGTATTCAAATGCACAATCTTTTGAGAATTGAACGTATGCAATGTTGCTACTTTGATAAATGTTACATACAACGCATGCAGCATGTATATATGTTGCATATAGCATGTATATATGAAGAATCGAATGATAGGGCTTTTGCTACACACACATGCAAGACGTCTGTTAGGCACACATTGCATCTTTTCCTATTCGATGCAGCAAAAACGCGTTGGATAAAATGATCATTTTTTTCTAAAATTATTTATACATTCGAAACAATTAATGTTTAAATCACCCTACTGTTTTACCTGACTCACTGCGAATATGCGTGTTATTGAAATAAAACGTCACCATGAGTTTTATTCGTTTATAACGCATATGCAGCTAATATCGATAACAACCGATTTTTTATAAGTTGTGCTTTTGTTATTTCATTTAACTTGTAAAAAGTTGCATAAATAACAATTCAGTTTCACAATACAATTATTGCGTACTACTAGCACTTGCAATATAACGTTTAAGTACGTTATTTTTAGTGATCAAAATCAACGATATTTTCGATACAAGGGCGATATTTTTCGAAACCTTTCGAACCAACACGATACCGCGAATACAACGCTATGCGCAGTGAGTCAGGTAACACAGTAGAAATGTATCCCGATATATATGTTCACATTTAGCAACTAATATTTCAGTGAATTAGCATTAAATCGGTGACCCAAAAATACGATTTTTGGATGTAGCATATGCCGCATAGGCCAAGTTCGAAACAACTGAATGTAGCATTGATTTTAGTATAATTTATTGTTTTCTTGGCCGAAAGCAATCGCTGGTTATAGATATTTGGTCAGGTTTATCCCGCCAACATAGTTAATAGTTACATTTTTGATCAATTCTACCGCGTTTTAGCTTGTTTGTTGAAAATAGATTTGTTATTTAGTAAACAGATATATTACCTTGCTATACATATAACGCAAATAGTAATTTCTGTTCTCAATGAAGAAATTAAATTATTTAAAAAATCTCGCCCTTTCCAACCCTTACATATGCACATATACACATACATATGCACTCTGCAAACACCCTATTACAAGCATGAATACATGCTACTATCACTGCAAAGAGACTTACGTAGTCCTGCGTCACCTATATATGCGGTCGTGTCCTGTACACAACCCCTCTGATTTTTACGAAAAATAATCACTGGCGGGTGTTGAAAATGACTTGTTCTATGAAAATAAAGTGTGTTTTTTTAACATTACTCCTGCATTTTGGATTTTGAAAAGCTTTTGGCTCCGCTTTTGACGTTGATTTGGCTCCCGATTTTCTATCCGCCGAACTATATATATATATATATATATATATATATATATATATATATATATATATATATATATATATATATTAACTATAGTCGCGACAAGTTTAATTTAAGTTTTCCGTTAAAATTACCATGTGGGCTTCACGTCATTTTGAGTTCAGCAAGCATAAACCTCAAAAAGCAGTATTCGTGTCAGTAACCGATGCGACTGTAATCGATTAGTTCGATTATGTGTAAGGCGTTATTCGATTAGAAATTATTCGATTATTCCATGCTGTAATCGATTACTCGATTAATCGAGCGATTACCGGACATCACTAAGTGCTACCCGGAGCTATACACCTATACATACAAATTCGTTGTTGAACAGCATAGACATTCTCTCGTGCGATACGGAATTGTGACTGAGCGTAAGAGAATGAATCTCTAAATAAATCGTGAAGTTAAACTAAAACACACATTTAAACTACATGTCTATCTAATTCTTATTAGGCGTTTTACTTTCTAGTTAAGAAAATGTCGATTCCCGCGAAGGAAAAATGTAAATTCTGCCAATTTGTTTGCCATCTTTATTCATGAATGTGTGCTAGCTTTTTTCGCAGCTGATGTTTTCTCTGGCGGTTAATTCACTTTCACTCTCTAGTTCATTGTATGAAATCACAGAACAGAAGTGGAAGTTAAAATCAAAACTCGTAACTCTAACCTTTTACAGATACTAGCGAACCTGGCGGTGGAAAGTGGCTTTTTACACGGAAAATTTGCTACACAGTTTTCCAACTTTAGACTAGCTGACCCAAAGCAAAGTTGCCAGAACTATTCTTTGAAATTCTTGTACGGATGTACGGAAATGGCAAAAAGGTGTTAATAATCTTTATGCTCAAGCGACCTAACCAACAAAAACTCAATCATGCACGTATCAATTTAGTTATATAGAAGTGAATAATTTTCTAGGAATCTCAAAAACAGTGCATTGGTAACAATAATTTACATTTGTCTAACATAAAATTTCACTTTTCGGGCGAGAAACAGCTGATGCCGCTACAAAAGTTAAGTTTGCTGCTACGGAAATATCGTATTAATCGTTCTTATACAAGCACACTAGCCGCACACTAGCATAAAAGTGATCCAGATGTGTTGACTTCACCTATTTTGTTCGAAAACGTCAAAGTTGCAACCGTGTGATCAAAATTAGGTGTTTTTTCATCTCTCAAACATGCTAATGTAGTTGCCGCTAGCCGCAGGTGATCAATAATAAAAATCAAAATCTATACCAACGCGACTTTTCATTTTACTCCTGTTTTATCACCTCCTCGACATAGCTATCTTGGTCTACAGAGTTTGACAGTACCCCCATTAAGTTGGACCCCTCACTATTGTACCCCAAACAACAATGGCCGTCGCATTGATTTCCTATGAAGTGATTTCCCGCCGAGTGTTTTTGACGTTTCAGTTTCAGTCACAGAAAAATGGCGACGAGCCGGGGGGTCGTGTTTTATACGTTACACCAGTTACGCATATCGTTGGAAGTTTAGCATAGAGATTGCTGACAAGAATATTACGCACACTTCGCCGCGTATACGTATACGCGATTTGCTTGCATCTGGAGTTTTTTTTCGTTGCAAAGTGTTTCCCAATGCATACAAACTACCAATACAGTCGCACATCAACAATAGGGTGTTTGCAGAGTGCATACCCAAGGAACAATTTTTGCTTATTAAACGTTTAACCGACAGCTTTTATTCAGCACATGCTGTATAGCTGCTTTTCAAGTATGTCTAAACACCTCTGTTCAATGCTTATACAGTTGGTTTTGGAGAATTTAAACAGCACAGTGCTGAATATGGGCGTGGAAGATGCGTTTGTATGACTGTTATGCAACGTATAATAAAACGTTTATTCAGTACGTGTATATATGTTTATTAAACTTCTACTGATGATACTTAAGCTACGTTTATTCCACAGCAGTTCAACATTTAGACAAGCAAAAAGAAAAAAAATATGCAGGAAGTATTTTTATTTTACTTTGTGGGTTTCGTTATTTTCATGGCCATTTTTGTATGCCTATATTATAATTTATAGACTTAGTAGGAAATCATTGGTTGACTCAAAATTCATCAAGCCTGCCATATACTTTTTAATTCACCTGGGTTCGAACTTACATCCTGTCGGTCGGAAGCCGTCAACGAACACATCTGAGATAATCTGACATATGACAGGCGCCGAGTTTTTAGCCGATGTAGATTTACCAGCTTAAATTTGTAGAGCGTGGAACAAAAATTGGTTAAAATGTATTTAAGCGCTGAAGAGTAGTTTCTTAAATCATGTTTGGCATCTGCTGTACAAGCTTACTTTAGAAGTATTTATTCCGCACATGTTAAACATTTAATAAACTATTTCTACTAAAATAAAGCATTTCGCTTGTACCACCAGCAACATAACACAGTCACAACGCAGAAGACTTTTTTCTTTTGAATATTGACGACGGTGAGCGGTGGTACTTAATAAAATTCACTGGAATCCAGAATGTTCGGCTAGTGATTGTTCATTTAGTTAGCAGTGATGTGATTAACAGCAGCAGTGATTAGTTAACAGCAGGAGTGATTCGTGCTAGTACCGCAGAGAACTTTTGTACTTTTGTCACCCCGTCATTAGTTTACGCAGATAGTCCAGAGCTTATTGCTGCTTTAAGTCGCTCGCTGTCTGTGCACATCTATTTGTCATCGGCTCTGATTTAGTTTTTTTCGTCCAAAAAACAAAAAAGAGCAGCGGATGGCACGAGAAGCAGTGGTGTTTTCGCGCACCGGCAGCGGGAGCTGGTCATCGCCACTATGCCACCCGATCATAACAATTCTGGCGGCTTTAGCCCGACGGAATTCATCTCGCTGTGCAAATCCATTATGAGTAACTCGCAAACCGTCAAGCAGCCAGCTGTCTTAGGATATAAGTTTATTTAATTTATCGGTACGACGAGGGATAACGACACGCCGAGGGAAAAGATACACATCGTACAGGCAACAACACATAAAAGGATTTCCACGACCAGCAAAGATTTGCGGCGGCTGTATCAAAAAAATAAAGTGTTTAAAGCATAAATTATAAAGTGTAAAATATAAAGTGTCATTCAAGTTATTGGTGTTGTTGGCTGCCATCAAGCACCTTTTATTCCACACCTGCTCTTGTTGGTGCTACTGATATGTTTGTACGACGATTATTCGACACATATTCCACAACTCCTCTTAGCAATGCAGCTGATGCGTTTGGGCAACTTTCATTCCACTCTTATTCCACACTCGCTCTCAGCAATGCTGCTGATACGTTTGCGCAACGCTCATTCCACACTTATTCCACTTTTATTCCACACTTTCTCGCAGCAATGCTGCGCAACATTTATTCCACTGTTATTCCACACTTGCTCTCAGCAATTCTGCAAATTCGTTTGTACAACATTTATTCCACTGTTATTCCACTTCTATTCTGCACTTGCTCTCAGCAATGCTGCTGATACGTTTGCGCAACGCTCATTCCACACTTATTCCACTATTATTCCACATTTGATCTTCGTAATGCTGTTGATACGTTTGCGCAATGCTCATTCCACTCTTATTCCACTTTTACTCTACAATTGTTCTTGACTGACACGTTTGCACAACGTCTATTCGACATGCATTTTCATGGTAGCTTTTAAGCGACCATTATTCCACATCTGCTCTTAGCCGTACTGCCGATACGTTTGCATAATGTTTATTCGACTCTTATTCCGCACTTATATAACAACGTATAGGTGTTGATTAGAAGCTAGAAAAAATGTAGGGTATGACGTTTAAACAACAGACAATTCAGCAAATTCGCTTGTTCAGCACCGAATGCTACCACACAACTCTTATTCCACACCTGCTTGTTTAGGTGCTGCCGTTTTGTTCCTTGGGTATGTATTGGTGATCTGTTGGGCAGGCAAAAGTGACAGCTCCATATAAAACACACGGGCTGGGAAGAGCAAAATTTTTTAAATGATTTATTTTCTTCATTTAAAAAAGAAATTACAAATTACTTCATACATATGGCAAGGTAATATATCTGTTTACTAAATAAAAAAAATATTTTCAATAAATAAGCTAAGACGCGGTAGCAATGATCAAAAATGTAACTTTGACCTAGGTTAGCGGGATAAAACTAAACAAATATTAAAAGCCAGCAGTTGCTTTCGGCTAAGAAAGCAATTTATTATGCTAAAACCAATTTTATATTCCGTTACTTTCAACTTGGCCTATGCCGTATACTGCTTCAAAAAACAGTATATTTGGGACACCGATTTAACGTGAATTCACCGAAACCCAAGTTACCAACAGTCAGCATAT
Source organism: Sabethes cyaneus (assembly GCF_943734655.1). NCBI lineage: Eukaryota > Metazoa > Arthropoda > Insecta > Diptera > Culicidae > Sabethes > Sabethes cyaneus. The sequence goes on from NC_071355.1 coordinate 107,913,538, forward strand.
ATTCCAGGGAACATTTGTCGGTTACTTTAACTATTAATTGCTTTAAAATGATGAATAATTTCCGAAAAAATGATAATTCTATCCAGCACGTTTTTGCTGCATCTAATAGGAAAATATGCAATGTGTGCCCAACAGATGTCTTCCATGTGTGTGTAGCAAAAGCCCTATTCTTACATAAAATTTGTTTAAGATCACATGCCGCATGTTGAATTCGATTCTCGTCTCGATGATACATTTTGAAAATTCATAACACTTTTCTTTCTGGCATCCTTGCCAACTCGTCTAAATGCTCCAGTCTCGTCACTAGGGACTGGTGAGGCTGTCCAATTCTACATATTGTCCGTATAGCATTTATCAGTTTTGGTTTTGTTACCCACTTGCTGGTTGGAAGTATTAAACAGGAAGCAATTAAACACTGTATTTTTATTACAATTTTACTATTATTAGCTGTTGTCTCCGTTATGAAATTCAAGTAGTCGAACCAACTGAATCTGTCAGTTCACTCAGTCAAACCAAAACAAAAACAAAAGTTGGGTATTTTAATCCCCCCGTATCTCGTCTAATCTGCCTGGACAGTGGGTAAAGTGATGAAATATGTAGTTATGAATTCTTTTTTTACGATATTCCTAATTTAAAAAGTTTTTGTATAGTTGTCTTCTGTAAGTTATTTCAATTTATTGCTTCTTATAAATTCAAATGATTTACTTCCGTTGTACAATGCATGTCGTTTGATTCCCCAATTAATTTGTATTATCGGTCCATCTAAACGAAAGCATAATCATAAACAACCCAAATTTTGAGCTTGCTCTTTTTCATCCATTTTCAATCCGAACTTCATTTTCTTTGCCTCGCTTGAAAGTTATGACCCAAAACTGACACCCAAGGTAAATTTCGGAGTATTTTGTTGACTAATGGCCGCTTCAGCGTCGGCTGCGGAACATCAACCACTTGTCTCCGGGGACATTTTTGTATTTTGAGATAATTCATTTTGCGGCACATCAAATCACATCGGCTTGGCAAAATAACACTAATGGAACTACCCGGTACTTGGGGGCAATTTTGAATTTTAGGATGATTCATCTTGCGGAACGTCAAATCACATCACCTTGATACCATAAGACTATATTGAAAGTATAATAAAGACATTTTGAAGGCAAATGGTCACATAAGCATCGGTTCTGGGAATATCCGGTACCTGGTTCGGCGGACATTTTTTTGTGCTTTTCTGTTAGGCTCAGGCTTCATGCGGAACATCGAATCACATCGCTTTGATAAAATGAAATTGATGGAAGTACAATGGTGTCAAATAGCCACTCCAGTGTCAGTCGCATAAAATCCGGTACCCGGATTTAGCGGCCCATTGATGATTTAAGGGTACATAAGGTATTTAATTTATAATGAACCGTAAAACGGCATGATTCAGCACAAAGCAAAGCAAAGCCATGGGTATAAACGTCGTCTTGAGAACTTGACCCTTCTTTATCGACAGACTTCACAGCCGGTTATTAGAGTACAGGGTAATTACGGGGCTAGTGCAACGATCCTACTGACTCTATAGCAGAACTTCCAAGCCAAGATTCGAATATACGACGACTGGCTTGTTAGGTTAGCATCATAAGATGGTTTTTATTCCAATGGTAATGGTTGCTTCTAGAACGCATTATTAGTTTGATATATGTATTGTAGTTTTCAGAGCCATACGATTTTGTTTCGATTTGGTTCCAAAATGTCTCCATTGTACTTCCATCAATGTCTTTTGATCAAAGCGATATGATTTGATGTGCCTTATCCCAAAATCCAAAGAATTCCCCTGAATCAGGTACTGGATGTTCCAGATCCGATAGTGATGTGGTCATTTGCTTTCAAAATGTCTTTATTATACTTTCAATAGTCTCATTTTATCAAGATGATGTGATTTGATGTGCCGTAAGATGAATTATCCTAAAATGTAAACAATGTGTCGCGAATCAGGTACCAGATGTTCTTTCGGCACCGATGTTGAAGTGGCCATATTGGTCCAAAATGTCTCCATTACTTCTATTAGTCTTATTTCATCAAGCTGATGTGATTCGAAGTCTGCGGTGCATCAATTGATGCCATTGATTAATGATGAATGAGTTATTTCAAAATACAAAACGAAATTCGAATTAAAATGAGAATGAGAGCAAGCTCAAATTTTTTTTTAATGCATTAGGAAGGTTAAGAGGTTATACTATACACAGTTGAGAGGACTAAACCTTTTAACTGATTAACGTGGAAATTTGAATACATGTTACGGCAACAGACTAAAAAAAAATAATTTTAACCTTCGATTAATCTCTAGAAAATATTCCCAGAAAACTTGTTAAAATATACCTTGTTCAAAAGTTTCAAGTAGATCGGTTTAGGTTTTTTCGAGAAATCATGCTTATCGACTTTGGTAACACAGTTTTGAGAAACTCGCTTTCGCGATTTGCGCTCTGAAACGAAACGATCAGACAAAAAAGCGCACAATTTTTTCTCTTGAGAATATTGTTCAGTATTTTTGCAAAGAATCTGTTCCAATCTGTTTAGGATAAAATTAACGTATTTCCAAATATTCCTGTGTGAATTGCTGTCCATTTTTTACAAGACTTCGATTTAAGTCATTTTGATTAAAAATCAAATGATTTCTTATTTTAGTTTTGAAATAATCTCAAGAGATGTTCAAACGGGTTCAAAGCTGGACTAAGGGCTGATGTTTTGATAATGCTAAGACAATTGTATTTATGGTATCGACCGCTTACAATGTATATTTAGATTGTTTAAACTCATCATCCCGGTACAATATGAATGTACCATACAACTATAAGTTTACTTTAATATGTTATCACAGAACAGAAGTGGAAGTGGAAATCCAAACACGTACATGCTACTTTCTACAGATACTAGCGAACCTGGCGGTAGCGAGTCACTTTTATCCATGAAAACACACGAACGTATACGAATGCACACAAAAGCATGTGAAAGCTGCTATGCGATTGGCAGCGAGCGTTCTGTTTATATTGCTGTTATTCGCTTCTATACGAAACCTTCCCAAAAGAAAAATAAAAACAAAAAAAGACTTTGTTACCAGTTTTGATCGCCAAATCGTTAGGACTTCCACTTCTGTTCTGGGATGTTCTTCTTGTTGACTTTTTCGGTGAGAAAAAGTTTATTTCAGTTTCGCTTAAGGTTGTTCAGATAATCGAATTTACACTTAGTTCTATCCAAAAATATATAAACTTGTTACCTCAGAGCTTTTCATAAAATTTATTGCGGTCGAATCCATTGAATCTAAATTGGTTTGTGTAAAAAGCCAAAACCATGGATTTATACCGTCTCTAGACATTACCCTTCTTTATCGACAGACTTCGCAGCCGGCTGTTAGAATACAGGAATATTACGGGGCCAGTGCAACGATCCTACTGACTCTAACTAGCAAGCCCCGCCAAGACGAGATGGCTTGTTAGACCAGCATCGTACCTCGAAGCTAACTAGGCGATGCTAACTGGTTTGTGTATGTGACATAAAATTGGTTTGTGTGTGTGACGCCTATGCTTGTATATGCATATGTACATGCGTGTATACATATATACGTAAACATAATGACAAATATATTTTGTTCTTGTCGAACTGAGTCGAATGACAGTCGCCATTATGGCTCGAAGAAGCTGGATACATAAATGCATATCATAATAGTTCATAATATTTGGATAGCATTTTTGACATTTCCTAAATACATCGCACGTTTTCTTTCCGCACGTTCCTTTAGTTTTAGTGTGAACGTGCGGAAAGAAAACGTGCGATGTAATTACGAAATGTCAAAAATTCTGTCCAAATATTACGAACACACTAACACAGATTATACGGTTCGCCATTACGGATCGTAAAAAGCTGGATAAAATTATTGAAAAATATTCTTCTTTACGCAGAAAATGCACACTTATGTTAAACAAATAATATTTCATTCAGATTTTCAGGTTTATATACCCAGCGATAGGATGCTTCTTGAAAACTGCTATCCAAAATAACAGCATACTCTGTGAAAAAAAAATCAATCAATCCGGCAAGAGCACAACTCACGTGACTTGTGCTCTATTGTGATAATAGAAACGATATTTAGATAAAATCATGCATTTTCCATTTTGGACTTATGGCCAACATTTTGCATCAAATACTCCTATGTGCGAAGTAAAGCTGAAATATTTAGACGAGTCGAGGAATTTCGTTTAGACGAGATTTTGAATGACAAGTGCACTCAAAACAAGAAGTCGTCAAAGTTCTTACTTATTGGTAGAGTTTTAGACCAGAGCGTAGATGCCAGGTTTTGCTCGAACGATTGTTCGAACTTCCACTTCTGTTCTGTGATGAAATGCTAGCTGTGGAAGAAGTAAGCAAAATTCTCACAGCTGAATTTGGTTCACATCGCATAGCAACAGACATCGCATACCATGCGGTATCGAAATCCGTACAGCTTCGAAATCCGTACACCTAATACAATTTGCTTGATTATTTGTATTAAATAGACTAAATGCAAAATATTAATAATAGGCCTAGACCCGTTCGTTATTAGCATAACATCAATGTCAAAACATAGGTAGTAGGCCACGAAATACAACTAATAAAAATTAAAACGTTAATACCTATCAGATTTCCTTCTAAATTGGCTGTGTTGTTAGCAATTTGCTAAGAAAATAACTTCCAATAAAATGAAATGTAAAGCGTATTTGAAGTGATTTTCCTATTTAAAACCCCGAAAATCGATTTGAAATATAGGTGTTTATAGTTCTACAGCTTAATTTTATTCATTATGGCATTGAAGCAATATTTATTCATCATAATTAGTACTGTACGGATTTTGATTCAGTTTTACCAGTTGAATCTAAATCCGTACACCTGTGCCGTATCCTTAGCGATCCACCTCTATTCTATGTTTTGCCAAACAAAATGAAAATAACTAAAGCTAAATATATGTCGATAAATTGGAAGATGGCAATTACGATAATAAATGGTGGATAATCCTTTAATAGAGCATCAAGATAGTTTAAGTTCCTGTCACTACGATAAGAGCTAGTATATTGAATTAGTACTCTAGAAATACCAGAGTCTCTTCTGTAATTTTGTTTATAAGTCAAGTTAATTTACTCTAAAATGTTAAAAAAGTTTGTTTCTAAGCCTAAACAAAAACAACTTAGCCATAAACTTTAAACACATTTCGATCAAGCTTACACGAATTTAGATTCAAAATTATGCGGACTTTAATTGATTTTTAACATGGTGTACGGATTTTGAGTCACAGGTGTACGGATTTTGAATCAGGCATAAAAAAGTGTACGGATTTTGAATCAAGAGCTGCACATTTTGATCTCGATTTTTTATAACTAGGATTGATTTTAGCTTCTTGTTATTTCAAATAATGTTAAAATAAGCATTATACTGTCAAAAGAAAATATGACGAATTCCTTATTACAATATCATAATTTTATATTGACCATTTAAAATTGTCTAGTTCTTAGGTGTACGGACTTCGATACGGCACGGTATAATAGCGAGAGAAATTCATATGTGAGTTCGGCGCTTCTGATCAAAGTTGAAATTTCTTGTGCTTGAAATCTCATTGAGATTTTTGCTGCTGTGAATTTTTCAACACTGCAAATGAGGCAATCAAAATGATAACAATATTCCTTTGCCACCCGGACAGCACAAGAAGGCCGGATCATGGATTTAATAATCGTAATGGCTAATGCAGGATTTTTGATGTGCTTTCAGCGTATAAAGACATAAACAGCATGGCAGAAGTATTTATTTTCATTTTTTGGGTGCGCAGAATTGATGATGATGATGATGATGATGGTCCCACCTCATGCCCCTACAACGGTTTGAGCGAGACGATTTATCTATTAACATATTTATATAATAACAATGTAGCAAGGTGTAAAAGCAAATAACGAACTGGCTTCTAATATAAACATATCAAACTTTCAAGTGAATATCACAATTTCAAACAATGTCCAAGGCTCGTCCAAAACGTTTCCAACCCGAAAATTATCTGGACTTGATTAGGAATTGAACCTAATATTTAGGAGCTCAAGCTAGTCAGAATTGGTTGTAGATAACGATCTAGAACTACGAGGGAGAACCTGCAGAACTTTGGTGCTCGATATACAACTCGGCAACAAAGCGATGGTATACGAGTTCCGAAGTTCACAAGCAAACCCAAGCCCGTCCAGCTTCCGCTCTAAACCCTCTGTTCAGGACTTTAACCTGATCATTCAATTTCCAGATTGTGTATGTTTGTTCCCGCCTGAGTGGCTCAAACATGTGTAGCCTTCTCTATACTTTTTTTAATTAATAATAACAATTTCAAATCCATCATCATCAGTGAACATGATAATTTAATATATTCACTAAATATACAAAAAATAAATAAATATACAATCTTCTTTAAGTAATACAAAAAATCATTAAATTGTGTCTATAAAGAAGATTTTATGTGTGAAATGCAAAGCCTCTTGAATTCCGCCATTGTTGCTGCACGTTTTAGTTGTCTGGGCATCGAATTGAAAAAATTTATTCCTTTGTACAACAGAGAGTTCTGTGATCTGCTAAACAAAAAATGTGGTGTTCTTGCATCTTCCGCGTTTCTAGTGTTGTACGAATGTAAATCTCTTCCTCTTTCAATTCGATCATACAAATATCGAGGTAGAATCCCATTAAGAATTTTATATAGAAACACCATTGTCAAAAAATAAACTCTTTGCTTCACAGAAAGCCATTGCAATGTGTCCAGCATAATATATGAGGAAGTGTATCTATTACATCTTAAAATTAATCGCATAACTTTATTTTGCAAGTGCTGCAACTTCAATATTTGTGTATCGTTTGCAAGGAACAGGATGGATGAACAAAAATCTATATGTGGTGAAATGATTGACTTATATAAAAGAATTTTACTACTAATCGTCAATTCATGTTTTAAACGGCACAAGATACCGTACTTTTTCGCCATTTTTTGATGACATTATCAATGTGAGACTTAAAAGTTAACTTGTCATCAATGATTACTCCAAATTACTTTAGTTCATTTACGCGATCAATAGTCTCACCATCAATTTCAACGTTTACGTCTGGCCTGAAGTTGGCTGAAATAATCATATATTTTGTCTTGCTAATGTTGAGTTTAAGCTGTTTAAATTTTAACCAATTCGAAAGATTATGTAAATCTTGGTTTAAATGTGAGACAATTTCATTAGGGTCCTTAGTCGCAATGAATAGAACAGTGTCGTCCGTAAACAAATTTATGTCGCAGAACCGTAAAACTCGTTTCATGTCATTGATATAAATTACAAACAAAAGGGGCCCCAATACACTTCCTTGCGGTACACCAAGTGTGTTGGCAAGGGAATCAGAATTCAAATCATCAAAGCGAGTTTTCTGAGTTCTGTCACATGAATAGCTTTCAAACCATTTATATGCCATCCCTTCAATACCAAATCGCTTCAAGGTTTGTAACAATAAAAAAAATGATGATAAAGGCCTAGAGATTGTTTCAAACGCGCGTTCTAGATCCAAAAATACAGCAAGAATAGTTTCTTTAGCTTCGATTTTTTCTTTCCATTTTGCTAGTACTAGATTTAATGCAGTTTCACAAGGAAGTCCCTCTCGATAGCCTGATTGCTCTGGAATTAGCAAATGTTTATAATTTAAGTAACTCATAGCTAGCCTTTGACAACAAGTTCTAAAATTTTCTCTAATCTGTGCAATATGTTAATAGGACGGTACTCTTCGGCTTTATCCGTTCCATTAACTTTGGGAATAGGAATCACAAATGACTCTTTCCAAACTTTCGTGTCCAGTTTGCAACGATTCATTAACAAGGTCCAGCAAGTCGTGTCCAATGATATGAAAGCAATCTTGTATTACTTTTACGTTGCCATTGTCGATACCAGCCGAACTCTCTAAAGAAAAACAAATATCTTTCAACTCTGCAAAAGTAATTGAGCGGAAACCATCAAATCTAATATTGTTAAGGATCGGTTGTATTATTTCGTGAGGTTCACTAACCAAATCAATACCTTGATTGATCAGCTGAACACTATCAACGAAATAACTGTTAAATTTATTTGCTATAACTTGCGTCGTTTGTTCTTTAATGCCATTCAAAGTTATGGATCGCGGAGAATTATCTTTACTTTTAATTAACTGTTTTAAAATATTCCATAACTCTTTACTGTTATGTTGATGGTGATCAATCTTCCGTTGTACCGACCTTTTCGCGTGCCTAATGGCGGCTAGTTAAAGCCTTATAAAGATATACATTTATAGGGCTTTACGGCTTGTGGGTACAACTATAGGAAAAAATAACATGCTTTTTGCAACTCTGCTCACGTCAAGTTGACATTTTCCCCTTGCAAAATGTCAAGCGTACGTTAGCAAAGTTGCCAAAAGCATTTAAATATTTTCCAAAAGTTGCGCCCACTATCCGCCATTAAGCACGCGAAAAGGTGGATATAATCACATCGAGCCTTTTTCAAGGTGCGTGAATATACGTTACGAGCGGCTGTGTACCTAACCCAATCATCACTATTATTGCTTCTACGAAACTTCTTGTACTTTTTATCTCTTTCGCGTTTCAAACGTACTAGATCTAAAGAGTATCAGTTGTTTGTATTACGTAGTTCCACATACTTATCAAAAACAAGCTTATTGGTACATTCTTTCAGCGTGTTGGTAAGCACAGCTGCCTTATAGTCCAAAACACCAGTTATTGGGAGAAAATCCAAGCTTCTCGAAACAAACTGAGACACTGCCTGCTTCTAAAAATATCTATTCCAGCACTTTATCTTTACTTTTCCATCACATGTTTGGTCCTTCTCGATTAAAATAAAAATTGTCTCATGGTCAGAAATTTTACAATTGGCCTCTGTAACAGAATGGACCTTGTCAAAGTTTGAAAACACGTGATCAATTGGGTATTTTAGTGGTATATACATTTCCGCATATTCTGACAAGATATGATGCCATTCAATCGCTACATGAAGACTTTTCCGAATTTGACTAATGGAAGTAATGAAAAAACATTTTTTTTATATTTGAAAAAAAATTTTGGAATAAGACGATAGCTTACAAGTAAACCACTTTTCTTTTTAGCTCGTCTTAGACAATACAGTGAATAGATACACTATGGTCATCGAACGATACCAGGTTTCATATGAGAGCTTTAAAAGCTCGGTTAAAATGAAGAGCTCTATCAGAGAGATAGAAGAGAGGGAGAGAACTTCTGACATCAAGTCAATCAATCGGCTTGGTTGATATCTGTCAAACAGCAAATCATTCCAGTTTTGATTTTTATTAATTTTTTAATCGAATATTGACTTAATTGAAATATAAAAAGAACTGCTAGATTCAGGAAACGACGGGCTATCAAATGAGATAGAAAAATCCACTTTTTTGGGAAAATTAAAATACCCAATTAGTGTTCGACTGTATCTGGAAATTCTAGTAAATTGACTAACCGTTTGCCTTAAATTGAAAAAATCTGCTAATTGCTTTAATTGGTTCGAATTTGATCCATTAAGCCAATCAATATTAAAATCACCAGCAATAATATTTAATTTATTTAAGTCAACAAAATTACCGAAGAATTAGGAGCAAACATGTGCAGAATTAGGAACATGGGCAAGAAATGCGCAGAATTAGGCATCGCGGATAAGTTTACAAAACGAAAAATATACTTAATTATTGGTCGACTTATAATTCCTTTATTTGTTACCAGATATTATAGACCGTAGTACTACACGTTGCTGCTATCCACGTTGTTAATTTAAATCTAGAATACTTAGAATAGCGGAAGAATTATAAAAATATCTTAACTGCGCAGAATATGGTACGTTCACGGTATTATCGAGGTTTTACATACATTCTGGTGGCAAGTATTATCGAGGTGTTACAGTCAAGTATTTTTGTGATGTTACAAAAACATTTATATTGTTACATAATAGACATAACATAATTTTACATAACATTACAGGCCGGACTCGATTATCCGGGGATTCGATTATCCGGGTTTTTAGACTCGATTATCCGGGTGAAAAAAAAAATATTTTTTTTCACTGATTTATTTTAAACCCAAATGTTATAATTTTCATGCTACATGATGATTCCAGCTAGACAAGCATTGATTAACCTCCCTAAAGTTACAAAATTGGGTATTTTAATTTTCCCAAAAAAGTGGATTTTTCTATCTCATTTGATAGCCCGTCGTTTCCTGAATCTAGCAGTTCTTTTTATATTTCAATTAAGTCAATATTCGATTAAAAAATTAATAAAAATCAAAACTAGAATGATTTGCTGTTTGACAGATATCAACCAAGCCGATTGATTGACTTGATGTCAGAAGTTCTCTCCCTCTCTTCTATCTCTCTGATAGAGCTCTTCATTTTAACCGAGCTTTTAAAGCTCTCATATGAAACCTGGTATCGTTCGATGACCATAGTGTATCTATTCACTGTGTTGTCTAAGACGAGCTAAAAAGAAAAGTGGTTTACTTGTAAGCTATCGTCTTATTCCAAATTTTTTTTTTCAAATATAAAAAAAATGTTTTTTCATTACTTCCATTAGTCAAATTCGGAAAAGTCTTCATGTAGCGATTGAATGGCATCATATCTTGTCAGAATATGCGGAAATGTATATACCACTAAAATACCCAATTCCTTTCTTATATCCCTTTTATCGGCGAAAAAAACAAAAATAAATCCTGCGATGATGAAATCAATTTTTTTACTTAAAAATCATCATCACCATCATCATTATCATCATCATGATCATCATCGTAATCATCAGTAAAAAAATGCAAAAAAAAGAATTTTATGACTCTAGGGGAGATTGATCAATAATAAAAACATTTATAATACCTAAATATTGAAAAACATAACATACAAAAAATAATATTGTGCCAACAAAAATCATCAGTGGAAAAAATCGTAAGAAAGGATTTTTCTGACTTTAGGGAAGATAGATCAATGATAAATGAAACATTTCTGATACCTAAAAGTCAAAAAACTTGACTTGACCAAAAAAAAATTTGTACCAAAAATGATGATTCGATTATCCGGGTGATTCGATTATCCGGGCTGAAAATAAAAATGAGCACCCGGATAATCGAGTCCGGGCTGTATCGCAATGTTATGTAAAAAAGTAGGAAATTTCAACCATCTTGTTATTCCCAGGTTACGTAACTATAACCTCACATCATAACACAGTTACGTAAAATATGGTAAATGTTATGTAACAATCACCCTTATTCTGCGAGGCGAGTGACTCAATAGGACAATTGTCGACTAACATTTGAAAGGGGCGGATAAGCCAACTGTCAAACAGAACGAGTGAGAGTTCATTTTCCTATGCTGCTCCAGCAAAAAGTAACTCTCACTCGTTCTGTTTGACAGTTGGCTTATCCGCCCCTTTCAAATGTTGGTCGACAATTGTCACTCGCCGTGACTCGCTACGGCGAGTCGAGTCACCTAGGTGACAACCGTGTCACCTAGGTAACAAACCCCTGTCACTTAAGTGATAAACAGTGTCACCTAGGTGACAAAGCGAGTCACCTAGGTGACAATTGCCACCTGATTCGCGATGACTCCAAAATAGTCACGTCACTCGCCTCGCAAAATGTTGACCGGGCAGTTCCAGCTCAATTGGGTATTTTAATTTTCCCAAAAAAGTGGATTTTTCTATCTCATTTGATAGCCCGTCGTTTCCTGAATCTAGCAGTTCTTTTTATATTTCAATTAAGTCAATATTCGATTAAAAAATTAATAAAAATCAAAACTGGAATGATTTGCTGTTTGACAGATATCAACCAAGCCGATTGATTAACTTGATGTCAGAAGTTCTCTCCCTCTCTTCTATCTCTCTGATAGAGCTCTTCATTTTAACCGAGCTTTTAAAGCTCTCATATGAAACCTGTATCGTTCGATGACCATAGTGTATCTATTCACTGTGTTGTCTAAGACGAGCTAAAAAGAAAAGTGGTTTACTTGTAAGCTATCGTCTTATTCCAAAATTTTTTTTCAAATATAAAAAAATGTTTTTTCATTACTTCCATTAGTCAAATTCGGAAAAGTCTTCATGTAGCGATTGAATGGCATCATATCTTGTCAGAATATGCGGAAATGTATATACCACTAAAATACCCAATTGTTGCAGCACCGTTTCGTTTCAATCAACATTAATGAAACGGTTTTCACTTATCATGACGAGCGGTTTTCGAGTTTCATTTGTATTTTTCTGTCAAATATTCAGGAGAAGGCCAGCCACTTTGAATGCAATTGAATTAAATTTGAGTAACATTTCTTACAACGCATATTATAATTAACCCACTCAACATCGATAATCGTGCCTGTGCCTGACTGACAGTCGTCGTCATTTGAAACAGACACTATTGCTGATTGCAAGGAAAATTGTACCATCCAAAGTGCGATATCGCTCTTAAAAGTGCTATTTTACTTTAAATCGTTTCGGTATCTTCGGCGCACTTTTTCGTTACATTCCAAGCAATAAGTGCGCCGAAGAGACCGAAACGATTTAAGCTAAAATAGCACTTTTAAGAGCGATTTCGCACTTATTGAAAGGACAATTTTTCTTGCAATTAGCAATAACTTCAGCGGAAGCTTGCTTGAAACGTACTGTTCAATAAATGAAACAAGTCGCTTCATGTATGAAGCAAAGGTCAGACAAAGTCACCTTCAATTATTTGTTTCGACGATGCCGGGTCCTGATCGGAATACGGGGATTCTTGGCACCAAAGGGTCTACCAGGAAAGAATTTGGAATATTTTTCAAGTCTCAAATCCACTATATACGAATAGCAGGATTGATAACAGAGAAAAGAAGGTACCTGTGAACGATGATGTAGAGGATGATACTATCACAGGTTCCAGTTTGGGGACGGAATTGGAGAAAAATTTGTGAAGAGACGTTGGGAGGCCGGGGCATTCATTATAGTGGAAGCTATAGCCCCGGTATTTTTGAAAACAGTTAAAAGCGGGTTTCCCTACCATAAATTTGAAGAAATGAAAGGAAAATTCCTGATGCGCTCAGAGCCGTCCGTTAGACTTCGATGAAAGCGGAAGTTTTTTCAATTGTTGGAAGCGATGGCAACAAGATCCGTTCTAACAAGGAAAATAAATCGACTATATCGACTATAAGCGTACTAATCTGCTTAAATTCTACTTTGCTAAGCAACAGTACTGAAGCTAAAGTTTTAAAATAAAGACATTTACTGAAAATCATCAGCATTTCTTTTGAATCCGAATAATCTGCCAATACTGGTATTACTGGTTTTCACCAAAAGCGCCCAATACCGACAACCCTACGTGGAATACATATCAAAATACTGAATTGAATTTTAAATTATCAAGGAATTTCAAAAGAACCTTATGATTGGGATATTGGGAACGAAGGTGATTTGAAGGCATTAAATAGAACATGATTTCTTTTGTATGCCACAAGGGCACTGGGTTTAAAAATGCCACTGCGACAGTCATGAAGACTGTCTTTTAGAGATGAACAATGATATATTAAGGTATCAATTAAAATATAGCTGGGTATTGGGACTTGACAAATCAACTTTTACACCGACATGTTTCCAACATGTAGCCGATAATAGGCGAATAAACGCAAAACTAATGAAGCCCATGCGACTCCTACATTTGGTTGTCCGAACTAGGAAAATGATGATCAGTAACAATTTTTCGCTGGACGGATATACAAATGAAAACGTTTCTTATTTAAATCTCAGTAAAATGAATATTGCGAACATTAAATTTTCAGCAGCGGGTTAGAAATCTTATTTACTAACTAGCGCACTGGTGGTTGCAAATGAAATGTGTACTTAGGACAAGTAAATTGAGATCCGGATTTAGTTTAGGTGTGTATGGTTATGTTTATAGGTGCGGGACCGAAAAATTTAGATCCAGATATATTCATGAAAGTGTTCTACTTAATTGTTTAAGGTAATTTTAATGGTTTTAAACAAAATTATAACAATATTTCATCCAAAGCATGCTGAATTAATGTCCTTATTGTTAAGTATTTATTATGTAATAAAATTTTAATAGTTTTAAACAAGATGCAGGCAAATAAAAATTATAATAAGTATATATGTTATTTTCTAACCCAACCATAATATCTGATTGATTCCAAAGAGCGTATTTTTAAAAAAAATTTCAAATTCGCTTCTGATGATTTTAGTTTTCTATGTGTTTTGACAGTTTTAAATAAAAATATCATCATTTTTACCGCGGCGCCAACTACTTGTCGAATGAAGCTTTTGTTCACCTACAAATTTTGAGATTTTGTCGGATTGTTATTTCTTACTAATGGCTTAATACGGTTGTTAGACATACACACTATTGAAAATCCGGTGTTTAATCGACTACATCAAACGTTAGAGTTCTCAAAAAACTACAAAACTCTACTCAAACCATTAGTATACTCCTTTTCGTAAAAACTAGCAGCTCTCTCAGTTTATCTGAAATTTACAATATGAAATATTCAGCCCAATTTGTGGCAGTACGAAGTTAGCTACTACACCCTTTAGAGGTGTATTCCTTCTAGTTTTTTTTTGGATTTGAGGGCTTTTAACCATGATGTGAATTGTTTGATGAGAATATATAATTTTTACTCTACCCAAGTAACCAATTAGCATTAACATAAGCAGCAAATCAACCGTTTATCTGGCATTTTATATTGCACGTTGTTGTATGTTAGCTTTTTGACTGCATAGGTATTGTAAATTGGCATTCAAAATTCTATTCAAATTCTTCGTGTCGGTAATTAGTTGCAAATTAGCATTTTCAGCACTATAAAAAGGTTAGCAGTAAAGCAGCCGTATATTTTGCAAAAATGGCATTTAAGTAGCATTTAAGGCGACTTAAATGCTTATTGGCTTAAATTTGAATAGCATTGGTGATGCTTATTGGTTACCTGGGTAATTTCTAATTCCATTAGCTCTGGAAAGAAGCAATTGTTTCAAAAGTGAAACTCAAATGCGTCACCGTCCAACACTGTCGATTGAAGTGTACCTGTGTATTGCAATAAATGATTACAAAAATTTCCAATCGATTGATACAAATATATCATAAATCTAATAAGGATTGACCGAGTTTTATAAGCATGCAAGATGTAATCACTTCGATACTCGTTACATACAACGCAAATTAGCAAGGGTTTTCCAACTCATCATGAGGTGAGAGTTTCTAGTTACACAATGCAACATGATTTTCAATTTGGGATTGGTGCAAAAATATTAAAAATCTATCAAGAAATCACTAAGTTATTAACGTTCAAAACTGACAACTTTTCGAGGCACATTTTTTGGAATGACACCCTTATTTAGTCAAGCATTACCGTACGACGGTACGGTGGTTGGTAAATGGTTCGAAAATGCGTAAAACAGACCCCAATGTGGTCCCTACCCTCTTATCTAGCAACTAGTACCCCTACCTCCACGTGGTACAAGCCGGAATACGAGCAACCTTAGCGGAGATCAGGTAACCAACCCCGGTGGAAACTAAGGTCGTACACTAACAGGGGAGGAGGAACAGTGCTGTCTTGACACTGAAAGATGGCAGCCCCATCCCGAGACTCGATAGCGTAAGCCCTAATACGGTTACCTATCTAAACCCAAAAAACTTACAACAAGAGTCAAGAAATATCTTCTCGGAACATTCGGCATGGACCAAGGCGACGAAATAAGGACATAGAATGGAGACTTGGTACTGATCCCGGCTCCTGATCTCGAAGAGATCCAGCGAGAAATCGGTCTGCTGAAGAATAATAGAGCCGCCGGAAACGACCGACTCCCGGCTGAACTCTATAAAAATGGCCAACAACCGCTAGCAACGGCACTTTACTGGCTGATTTCAAGGATTTTAGAAGAAGAGAAACTACCGGAGGAGTGGATGGAAGGCGTAGTCTGTCCCATCTACAAAAAGGGCGATCGGCTAGACTGCTGTAACTACCACGGCATTACGTTGGCCAACGCCGCCTACAAGGTGCTCTCCCAGATTTTGTTGCGTCGTCTATCCCCAATAGCAAGAGAAGTTGTAGGGCAGTATCAGGCGGGCTTTATGGGGGCCCGTGCTACTACGGATCAAATTTTTACTCTCCGACAAATCCTTCAGAAATGTTGAGAGTACAACGTGTCCACGCATCATATTTTCGTGGATTTCAGAGCAGCATACGATACCGTTGAACGCGAACAGCTATGGCAGATAATTCTCGAGTACGGTTTTCTGGACAAACTGACGCGGCTGATCAAAGTTACTCTGGAACGAGTGATGTGTTAGGTTCGCGTTTCGGGGACATTCTCAAGTCCTTTCGAATCGCGCAGAGGGTACGGCAAGGGATGGACTGTCATGTATGTTATTCTATATCGCTATTGAAGGTGTGATCCGGCGAGCGGGCATCGAAACGAGAGGAACGATCTTCAACAAGAGTAGCCAGCTCCTAGCCTTTGCAGACGACCTCAACATCATTGCTAGAAAGCGTGAGATGGCGGAGGCAATCTACGTCAGACTAAAAACGGAGGCTAGGAGGATGGGGTTACAAATCAATGCGTCGAAAACCAAATATATGGTAGGAAGAGGCTCCCGAGAAAATAACGTTTGCCTCCCACGGACAGTGACTATTGACGGCGATGAACTGGAAGTGGTTGATGAGTTCGTATATTTGGGATCTCTGGTCACCGCCGACAATAGTACGAGTAAGGAGATCCAACGACGCATTCAAGCTGGAAATCGAGCCTACTTTTCCCTCCGCAAGACGTTTCGATCTAGGAGCATACGCCGCCGCACAAAGCTGACGATGTACAAAACGCTAAAAAGACCGGTAGTCCTCTACGGACTTGAAACGGTAACTTTGCTTACGGTAGACATACGTGCACTTGCCGCTTTTGAACGAAAGGTGTTGCGGACTATTTTTGGCGGAGTGCAAACGGAAAGCGGAGACGTATGAATCACGAGCTACAGGCGCCGCTTGGAGAGATTTCCATCGTACACCTGGCGAAAGTTGGGAGACTACGGTGGGCCGGCCACGTCGTAAGGATGCCGGACGACTGTGTAGTGAAATCCGTTCTCTTCAAGAAGCCCACCAGCACCAGGAATAGAGGGGCTCAACGTGCACGATGGCTCGACCAGGTTGAAGCCGACTTACGTGTGTCGAGACGCGCAACGAATTGGCGACGAGTAGCCCAGGACCGAGTACAATGGAGAGGAATTCTTGATACGGCAAGAGCCACCCCGGCTCTCGGCTGAATAAGTTCGTTGCCGTACGACGTAATATTGCATCAAAATAATAATCATGTTCACAGGTTGGTTACCACAACAGTACCACAACCACAACCGGCAAGTGTAAAATTCATTTCGTGCCTAAAATTGCCTATTCTTTTAAAACACGAAGCAGAGTATAGATCATATTTAATATGACGAAAGAGATTTGTCACCATATATTCAAGTTTTTACGAACATCAGAAATTTTCGATCAATGATCCTCGTGACTTTAAACTACGCTTAGTGATATTTCAATAGTTAAACCGTTTAAACCAGAAAAAACCTGATTTAATCCACCTAGTGGTGAAAGGAACCTTTGTTATACCGTCTTACTTGCAATTTGAGATCGAAATCGACACGTTTGGTTTACATGAAATTTTTGGAAATTGAATAAGTTTACAAAATTCGAAACAAATAGAAGCACTTATAAATTTTGATAGTTTCTTTTCTCATGAAATTGCTGACAAAGTTGTTACTAATGAGGGTAAGTGTAAGTAAAAGTAAGTTGTAAGATAAAATATTATTCTTTAGCATATACATTGCGTAGTAAAGGTCTAGTTAAAAGGTTTTTGAACTATGCATAATTTCCTGTAACGCCATTCTATTGGATTCACAATAATAAAGTTCTCTTGAATAAATTTCATCAATTTTTATGAACTTTCGGTTACTCACGTTGTTGTATTTTGTACACCATATGTAGGTTTTTGAATGCCATATTGTTATATAGTTACAAATCGTATATTACGTATATACTAACGTATATTCTTCAATAAACTTGTTATGAGCAAAATGTCAGAATTATTCAATGCATTATTACTTTAAATTGTTGGGAAAATAGATTAGTATAAACCGACATCACAGAAACGAAGCAAGTAGCATGTGAGGTGTACGGTGTACCGCAATTGGGTATTTTAATTTTCCCAAAAAAGTGGATTTTTCTATCTCATTTGATAGCCCGTCGTTTCCTGAATCTAGCAGTTCTTTTTATATTTCAATTAAGTCAATATTCGATTAAAAAATTAATAAAAATCAAAACTGGAATGATTTGCTGTTTGACAGATATCAACCAAGCCGATTGATTAACTTGATGTCAGAAGTTCTCTCCCTCTCTTCTATCTCTCTGATAGAGCTCTTCATTTTAACCGAGCTTTTAAAGCTCTCATATGAAACCTGTATCGTTCGATGACCATAGTGTATCTATTCACTGTGTTGTCTAAGACGAGCTAAAAAGAAAAGTGGTTTACTTGTAAGCTATCGTCTTATTCCAAAATTTTTTTTCAAATATAAAAAAATGTTTTTTCATTACTTCCATTAGTCAAATTCGGAAAAGTCTTCATGTAGCGATTGAATGGCATCATATCTTGTCAGAATATGCGGAAATGTATATACCACTAAAATACCCAATTGGCCCCAACTGGAATTTTCTTTCGTTTCTTCATATGGAAAAATGGTGTCTGTGTGCAGCAAAACTACCAGCAAATGTAAAATGTTTAAAATGTATCCGTCTGTTGGTAGTCGAGTAATTCGGGGTCAAAATCAGGGTATTTTTTATAATCAAAGTTCTACAGTTCGTAAACAAGCAAACATAGAGGTATACTATTTTCAGCAAAGTTGTGTATTTTTATTATTTATACAACTTTGTAATACATGAAAAAGTCATACAACAATTACTAAAAGAGCTAAAATAGAAAAACTGATTTTTCAAATTCATATACAATAAATAAGATCTCTTCGTTGAAGAGATAGAAGGTTACTGTCTCCAGCAAAATTTCTTGTAATAATATGCTCTAAAACTTTGCAGAACACATCAATGTGTTATATTGAAACTGAAGGAAAATAATTTTGTTATTTCACTTTTAGGGGGATTAATCAAAATTCAAATTCTACCAGACGATAGAGCTTTCAATTTCAAGAAACTCTTCCAAAGGTTTGATAAACTTAAAACCAAGTTTTCCTAGTCAAAACTCTAGTGCGCACGTTTTCTTTGGTTATGGGCTATTGTGCGCGCGAGTAACTGTGTTATAAAATTTGCGCGAGTGTTCGAGGGCTAATATCTTTTGACCGGTAAAACCAATTCTTATGAAATTTTGCATATATATATATATATATATATATATATATATATATATATATATATATTCGTAGTGTGAAAACCTCTCGTTTGATATTAAAATAATTGAAATTAGGTTATTTTTCTTGGTTAAAATCATTATAAATTGTTGTTAATTTTGGTGTGGTGTATTGAATTACTCATAACTTTCAAATTAAACATCCAATCAAAAAACCATTCAATAGTGATCTATCCGGCTATATTACCTGCCAAATGAAACTAATAGCACGTAAATCGGTTTGGCCATCTCTGAGAAACAGGCGATCATTTGAACCTTGTCAAAACTGGTTTTTTAAGTATAACTTTTAAACCACTTGTTTGTTTTCAATAAAAATTGGCGTGAAGTTTAGCAATAGTAAGAGCTTTTATTTGATACTAAGATCGATGAAATCGGTTATGGTTATAACTTTTAAACTAAAAGTCAGACCACGAAACCATTTAATAGTGATATACTAGGTAAAAATACCTTTCAAATAAAAGTTATAGCAGACGAATCGGTTCAGCCATCTCCGAGAAATAGGCGATTGAAAATTGAAGCGCACACACATACATACATACACACACACAGACATTGCTCATTCGTCAAACCTGATCGATTGGTATATGTGACACGGCCCTCAGATCGACTTCGTGTTTTTCGACCAATTGGGTATTTTAATTTTCCCAAAAAAGTGGATTTTTCTATCTCATTTGATAGCCCGTCGTTTCCTGAATCTAGCAGTTCTTTTTATATTTCAATTAAGTCAATATTCGATTAAAAAATTAATAAAAATCAAAACTAGAATGATTTGCTGTTTGACAGATATCAACCAAGCCGATTGATTGACTTGATGTCAGAAGTTCTCTCCCTCTCTTCTATCTCTCTGATAGAGCTCTTCATTTTAACCGAGCTTTTAAAGCTCTCATATGAAACCTGGTATCGTTCGATGACCATAGTGTATCTATTCACTGTGTTGTCTAAGACGAGCTAAAAAGAAAAGTGGTTTACTTGTAAGCTATCGTCTTATTCCAAATTTTTTTTTTCAAATATAAAAAAAATGTTTTTTCATTACTTCCATTAGTCAAATTCGGAAAAGTCTTCATGTAGCGATTGAATGGCATCATATCTTGTCAGAATATGCGGAAATGTATATACCACTAAAATACCCAATTCCTAAACCTTTGTTATATTGTATAACAAAGGTAAAAAGCAGAGGGGTTCTGCACAAGACACGACCGCATAGGTGACGTAGGACCACATAAGCCTCTTTGTAGTGATAGTAGGATGTATCCATGTATGTAATAATACGATTCTTCATATATACAAGCTACATACGTAACGTTTATCAAAGTAGAAACATTGTATACATTCAATCCTCAACCGATTTTGGAGTTATATCCATGAATTGATTGAATCTATTTTATTAAAACGAAATCAAGTCAGTAACTAAACCAAACAGTAAATAAATTTTTATGATCTGTTTCTACGTTGAATAGTGCTTTTCCTCTGGTAATCGGTAGACAGTACGCGCGAGTTTTCAAAAAGTTGAAAATTTTTCGCAACTTTTCTGCGGTTTACAAAAGAACACTGATAAGACATTTACAACCTGCAGATGTTTTGTAAGTCGCAGAAAATGTCGCCCGTGACCAGAAAACTTATTTCCGTCATTTGTTGGTCGTCCGCAATGGCGAAAAATTCAACTTTTCCCTCGTTGCCTGTGTTATTATGGTATTAACTGAGCAAGAAAATATAATAAACTCTTCAATCGTTGTGTGGCCCTTGAAAGGACCGATTGTTTGGTTACTATAACTCTTTGCAATAAACTTGCACTAACGCACCTAATATAATTCTCTGTTCGGTAAATTGGAGTACCGATAACAGCTAACCTGGCACGGCTTGTTGCAACGGACCAGCCGGAAAGCTTCAGCAGCTATGCGATTAACGAAGCCGTTCGAGTATGGTCCTGAATCACGACGAAATACCACTCCAAGTGGCCAGCTGCAAGTGACGTGGGATACTTCTGGTCGTTTTGTTATCGCGTGCAGCATATTTCCTGCCATTTCCAGAACTTCAGCAGCCAGATATTTCATTACGGCAGCGAAACGAGTGTTCCATCTCCAACACACTGCACTGCACACACACTGCAAACGTGCACGAGTAGAGCGGGACTTTCGTTTGCCCTGGCAAACGATGTTGGCAGTAGCTCAGCTACCGTTCGAATAATGCCGTTCGCCGTCTTACCTCGTGGTATGTACCAGAGCAAGCGACAAGAATCGGCCACATCTATTTTTCATGATCCTTCATTCTATCATGTACGTTAAATAAAATAGAGCATTTCAATTTCAGTCTGAACAAAAGAGCAAAGTTACCAGTGAGCCGTTCGCTGCCAAAGAAAAATTACGCTACGTATTATTGGTGTACTACTGTAGCATTGGTGATGAATAAATTTGTGTTGCTAAAGAAAACCGAGTGAAAAGCCCTAAGTCCCAAGTTTCCTAAGTTTCATCAATTACTGAAAACCGTTCTTTGAAGAACGAACAAATTCTCATATGGAAAAGATGTTACTAAAACTCTTTCATTTTATTAAACCCATGGTTTCATTCATTTTGACGCTTGACCGAACACATTTACTTGGAGCTGGAATATTTGTTGGCTGCTTTGATACCTTCCGAGACGACCAACTTCTTAACCAGCAGCAACAAGGGAACAAAAGCGCGTGAGGTGATCGGGTAAAATTATTTGATAAGAAGCGAACAATTAGAATCAATCTAAATTAAATAGAATTGAGAAATTTCTCAAATCTTCATGGACATTATGTTTTGTCCTTAAAAGAACATTTTGTCGACGAGATATGTTGGAAATTTAAGCCTTCTTTTCCGTCTTCTTGGGCAGCAACAAAACAGCTTGGATGTTCGGAAAGACACTTCTCTGAGCAGTGGTGACACGGGACAGCAATTTGTTCAACTCTTCGTTATTGCGGATGGCCAGCTGCAAGTGACGATAATTCTGATCGTTTCGTTTCCTGCCAATTCCAGAAGTTCAGCAGCCAGATATTCCTTCACGGCAGCGAAACGAGTGCTTCAACACCTCGCTTGGTGAATTTGCATGTCTTCGTTGCCTTATCCGTGGGAAGCAGCAACAGCTGAAGCTCAACAATTTTCGATCGGATTTTGTAGGGCATAAATTAAATACAACCATAAAGAAGCTTAACCCATAGCTTATATCATATATATTTCTGTCATCCTTTCGTGCTCCTCAATGTTCGCTTCGTTCTGCTGGATTACTACAATCTCGACTGCACCGTACAACATTCGGTTTCAACGGACCTATCGCTGCGTGTATTCGTACGTTCACTTCAGTTGAGCACCTGTTCGAATTCGGTGAACCGTCGCATAAATTTTACCAAAAAATTTATAACTCTAGAATTTTATAGGTTGACCATGAATTTTAGTTCTATTATATGTATTTTAGTTTATGACAATTATTTATATGACGAAAATTAGTTAAGTGCGACTGTTGTAACTTATTTGTATGTTCTGTGAAAAAGATGATGGGGTTTTTATGCCCACATGAGGATGGCCTCAATTGGGCTTTTCCCCATCCAGTTCAATCCATTGAGACCATTCAGGTCGGATGGATATAAATAAATAATAAATAAATAATAAATCCGTGCTAGGGAAGCACTGACGAGGGAAGGCAAAAATATGAAAATAATTCAATTTTTCAATGACGCGCATTCAAAATCAATAGTTTTCTGTATTTTCAATATTTTCTATCTTGGAATTTTATTATCTTGGAAATCTATTGAAAATTGACTGAATTATAAGTCGAAGCGTGAAAACGCGTTTCTACTTTGATGACGTCATTTCCAACAACCAATCACGAAGCGAGAATTCTGGCAAAACATATGTTCATTATTTTCAATTTTTCAATAGTTCGACATCAAGAATCCATACTTTTCTTCATTTGGGTCAATTCTTAGAAGATTTTCCGACCGATTGGTGTAAGAATATTGAAAATAGATTGGTAAACCGCTGAGCTATTAGCGCTCAAAACCTATCATTTTTCGTGACGCTCGCATTTTTCGATTTTTTGGAATGACACCCTATCTCAAAACTTACCTTAAGACGTAGTCCTACGTCAAAAAAATCGATTTAACTAATTATCAACTAGTTTTGAAACTAAATCTCAAAAACGAAAAGTCCATAATTTCAAAAAATAATTTTATTTAATAACAAGACACTTTACAATATAACATAAAAATAAATTATTCACAATAATCCATCGTTTTAATAAAAGTTACTGCTGAGCAAAACTGTGTCCACCAATATTCTTTTTCTCCCGTTAATGTATCACCAATAAAACAATTAACATATTCAATCGTTGAAAGTAGATTTATAGGGTTACTCTGAAATATTTTGTTAAATTGAAGGACCAATACTATGGATATATTATTAATTAATTACCTGAATGATAACATATATTAGAACAGGAACTATATCATCAGCCGCAGGAATTGGACGACCAGCTCCCATTGATAATAAGCTTAATAAGCTTTTTATGCACCTGAAAACGATATAGACGATAAGTATAATTAAGCATATGTTTTCGCATATTTGATAGATACTTGATGACACAGCTCACTTTTCCATGAGGTGTTTTATATGCCGACATAAATGATAATTGCCGTTGCGCATAAAACCAAGGGGCCTCTTCAATATATACTGAGGGAATACGCAGCTGCGAATGGGATGGCGTGATTGATTTTGCTAACCGGCCAATATGCTCATGAAGCACACTGAAAAAAAAAACATTTAAAAATCAATTTCAACGGTTCAATGAATATAACACTTGTGATGTCTCAAATGGTGATTAAGTTCGATTGATTTGCATTTAATATTGAGTAAGGGGTCGTTCAATAATTACGTAACGGCTTTTTCCTCATTTTTGAACCCCCCTTCCCCGTTATATAAGATTTTGTAAGATTTTGACCAATCCCCCCTCCCCCCCATAAAAAATCTAGTAAGATTTTTTGAACCATCAAAATTAAAGTTTTATTTAAAAAGTTAGACATTGAAAGAATATTGAGGCAGTGAACAAATTTTAAACAAGTTCATTAAATCTAAGGTTCAAACAAATTCATAAGAAAAACAAACAATATCAATTATCTGTTGTAAATCTCTTTATGGCCCACTCACGAACATAACGTATTTCAGCATTGAGGTTGTTAATAAATGTTGGTGTATGCTCAGAAACTCACTAGCGTTCACTTAATTCGCATTGATACACTCTAAATCGTCTGAACACGTATCCTTGTCAAGTAGCATACTTCTTTGCCTCTTCTAGCATCTTCTAGTCTTATATTGGTATTGGTACTGCATTGCGCCTAATGTACAGATCTGTAATGACCATCCACGGTCCTCCTTTGAAACAAAATACTGACCCCAGTCTGGTCACACGCAGCAGGCAAGATCTTTGAAAACAGTTGAACAATACATCCCAAGAAACATTTTTGTTGTATAGTAGCTTATCAAGCGCTTGTTCCATTGGTACAGCTATACATTAGTTGAATAAGCTACTTTAACACAAAAATGTTTCTTGTGATACCATAAGGGATTTTGAGGCTGCCTTGCGGGATTAGGATAGGCAATTGCAACGAAATATATTGGAATAATAGCCTAAACCGATGACATCAGATGGCTCAGGAACAAGTAGGTCGACTGCTGTTTCCCTGAGTGGGCAAGGCTAAAATACTTAGCAGGTTGCAACGCATTACCTTGCAGCATGAAGGATTTCGACACTTCACAACTTAACTCATCAATTTAAAATCTTTTGTAACAAGTAACATGAGTTGCTATGAAAAAATGTGAATCTTTCATAATTTCGCTCAATGCCAGGCACACTAATGATATATTATTACATCACGTGGCACAGTATGGGACTCTAGTCCACTAAACCTCACGGGCGTCTGACCTTAACCCCCCCGGAACTACCGTTAAGTAACCACCTGATGTCATTGGTCGATTTGGCAATGCAGACATCGAATAAAGATGTAGTATCTTCGATGCAATCGATGTCGTCAGGGTTGTCGGAGCTCAATGACGAAATTAAAAGACTTTCTACTGTGACGATTGATATGGCGGCTAACTCAACCATGCAGCACTACCCAACAATAGGACTGGAAATTCTCGATGAGTTGAAGATACTATCTACAAATTTTGCAGTGGCTCATAAAAGAAATGTACATTTGCCTGCGCCGCCGGCTGAGGGCCCAAGTTTGTAGGCCGAATTAAACGCGGGCGATGAAAACGAAAATATGGTTGACAATTTTGGATGGCGAGTTTTGGGCAACAAGAAGGTATGGAAAGCCTCGTGGCTTGAGTACGATCAAAAGGAATCACGTCGTCTAGAGCAGGAAAGAAGTGCTGAGTAAGCTAGAAGGAGGCGAAATCGAAGGAATCGTAACGTCGCTCACAATAATAACGTAAATAACAACCGAAGGCAAAACAACTACAACAACAACCGTAGAAATATCAACAATAACATCAACAATCACCGCGGAAATAGTAATAATAACAACGTGAACTTCAGATCCAACAGTTATTACTCCAATAATAACCGTTACACAAATCGTAATAATCGTAACAACAACAGCAACCGTAACTTCAACTATACTAGGACTCAGAATCAAAATACCTGGCTTCCACCTGATAGAGTACTTCTTGCAGCAGCAAAAGATCAGTTTTCTAGCCCACCAGCTTATTATCATCCATCAATACAGTTTCAAAGAGGTGAAATGTTAAACCCGTATCCGGTAAATGGTAATCTACAACGATCTCTTCCGGCCCACACTTCCGACCTGATGGCTCCAGGGCATCCTCCAGGTGGATCATGTGACGCGTGTTCATGTCGACACACGTGTTTTCGGAGCACTCGACGCACTCCCTAGAGGAAGGTTTTGCATCATCTAGTTTATCTGAATCAACAATAGTAGGCCCAAATCTAAACATATCTTGTTCTTCTCCCAATTTAAATACCAGTTATGAAATGTTATTATATTGTCAAAATTTTAACCGCTTAGGCGCGGCCAAAATTAACGAAATCTAAAACAAAATTTTAAGTTCCTCTTATACTGTGATTCTAGGTAATGAAACCAGTTGGGATGAGAGTGTAATCAGTGAAGAGGTCTTTGGTAACAATTACAACGTTTATAGAGACGATCGAGATTATTAAATGTCAGAAAAAAATCAGGTGGCGGAGTCCTAGTAGCCGTCTCTACAAAACTTAACTCTGAAATAATCACTACCGTCATTCGGGGATACTTGCAACACCGGGGTTACTTGCAACACTTTGGCGCATCGCGCTTCTGACAGCTCTAACGAATTTGTTTGTTAACATAACCATTTGTACCCAATGCCATTTTAAAGAAGGGATGTTTACCTATTGTTTAGTTAACGTGGAACCCAAAGTGGCTAACGTTATTGTGTTAGTGCGACAAACACTGTACTGTGTTCTCATGTGTTCGTTAAAAACCTAAACGTTTATTTGAATATTGCATTAGTATTGATAATATATGTCAAATAGCGGAGCTTGCAAACATAAACAGCTGATCCGCTGCCGACCGCACTGACTACAAACATCCCGAAAAAGGGTTTGTTTTCTTTATCAACGCATTTCGATTCAATCAAAATTAACAGCAGTAACTGAATAATGCGTTGGATCACTAGGATGTTTAATTAATTCGCTAATATCGGGTTGCGTTTTTGATTCCTGCGTTTGCGTTTTGTTTGTTTACCTCACTCTAAGCTCA
Source organism: Sabethes cyaneus (assembly GCF_943734655.1). Lineage (NCBI taxonomy): Eukaryota > Metazoa > Arthropoda > Insecta > Diptera > Culicidae > Sabethes > Sabethes cyaneus. Next base: position 107,940,770 of record NC_071355.1, read on the forward strand.
TCGATGCGGCGAAAGTTGAAAGCTCTTTAAAAGCTCATTGATGTGACGAAAGTTTGATACTGTGTTGCTGCTTCTTCGGAAATCGCTAGTTCAACGAAATATGTGCGTAACCAAATATCTATTAACTAATTCCAAATTATACATTGGTCGCTTTTATGAACACGGAATGATCGATATGTTCAGTTAAATTTATTTTCCATTAGCAATTATGTTTTGCTGAGCGTTTATTGATGCATAGCAGATCGATAAATTGAATTACAAGTTTTAGGAAATTATAACAGCGCTGGAAGCACTGATTACGTGGCGAAAGCGTGCTCTGCCAATACAGATGCATTTTTAAGGCGCAAAACAATACATGCTTTGAAGGGTAGCCATTTATCCAGCCATCTTTGAGCCACTTTCGGTTTCCCCTTAAGTTTAATCCATTACACCATTGTTTTGCTTGTTTTTATACGATTGGAAGGTAATTTCACTTTCAGATTAGGAAAAATGGATATGCAAAGTTGCGTCAGTTCATTGACATGGAATTATTTTTTATTGTTTGGTTCCTGTACACAATAAGTGCATCATATAAGCTAACTAATAGCAACTTTGAATTTTGTTTATATTTTGAACTTGGAGAATAAACGATGAATTCGTGTTGTTACTTCCAATATGGCGCGGCTTGCAGCACTTGTAAAAATGAAAATTATCGTAATAGACAGTATGTACAAAGTAAGTTTGAATCTGTACGATGTTATTTTGTTTACCACCATCTCCAGAAAAATTAAAATTGTAAAAAATTCCACGTGCCTTGAAACGGCAATTTGGAGTTCGCCGACATGCTGCATTTTCACCGAATATCTTTAAAAAACCGATAGACGAAATTGGGAAACAAAAAACACCTCCAGTATCTCTCGTTTTACTACAAATACATTCAAAATATCTCAAAATAGTCATTCGCGGTTTGAAATCAGATATAAAATAATAAGAAACGCAAAATCAGAAAAGTGTTGCAAGTAACCCCGTTTACTGGGTAACTTGCAACACCCCTATTTTTGTTTCATTCTACAGATTTATTTAGTTTATATTTTTTTTCATAATCATAAATCAAAAGTACTCACCACTATACAAGTTTTGGCTACTTACACTTGAACCTAAACGGTATACTTCGAAAGTTATACTAAGTCAAAGTTCAAAAGTGTTGCGAGTATCCCCGGATGACGGTACAAGAAAATTTAAGGATTTTGAACACGTTTGGGCCAAAGTGCTAGTAGCTGGCGAAACTCATATATTTGTTTCTGTATATTTTCCTCCAAACAATGCCCGTTAAGATATTTATGATAAGTTTTTCTCCATTGCCGAAGAAATTATAGCTTGTTTACCGCCTGTAGTGAAAGTGCATATGTTTGGAGATTTTAATCAACGCAATGCTGACTTTATTCCGGACATGGAAAACGAAAGCATTTTGCTACCAGTAGTTGGAGAAAACGAAACGCTACATTTCATATTTGACAAAATCGAAAGTTTAGGGCTTAATCAAATCAATCACGTCAAAAACAAACAAAATTGTTACCTAGACTTTCTGTTGACAAACACTAGCGAAGATTTCTGTGTACGCGAATCACTTGCGCCTCTATGGAGAAATGAAACATTCCACACGGCAATCGAATATTCTGTATTTCTACATGGTAATGAGAGGCCGTTTGATTGTGAGTATGAGGAATTTTTTGACTATCAAGTAGCTAATTATGGTAGCATTAGAGATAAATTAAACGTTATTGATTGGCAAAATATTTTACTGAATGTCGAAAACGTCGAAAGTGCCACCAAAACATTCTACAACCTATTGTTTAAAATAATTATGGAAGAAGTACCAGTTAAAAAACGCAGACGCCAAGTTTTCACCAAATATCCAGTATGGTTCAACAGGCAAATTAAAAACTTAAAAAATCGTAAGCAAAAGGCACACAAAATTTTCAAAGATCAGGAAACTGTAGATAATTTGGAAAATTATTTAAATATATGCAATCAGCTTAATCTGGCTATAAATACCGCATTTGAGGAGTACAATGTTAAGACGGAATATGAAATTAAATCTTGCCCAAAAAATTTCTACAATTATGTGAGGACTAAATTAAAATCAGATAATTTCCCATCAAAAATGTGCCTTGACAGTAATGAGTGTACTGATTCAGCAGGTATATGCAACTTATTCGCTAACTTTTTTCAAGAAGTTTACACAACGTACCCAGAGGTAGAACGTGATCTTGAATACTTTGATTACTTTCCTGAATTTCTTAATGACATCAGCGTTAATCAAATCAATGTGAACGATATCTCAAATGCATTAAATCATTTAGATATAGCGAAAGGATCGGGACCCGATGGAATTCCTCCAGTTTTTTTGAAAACTTTAGCTACAGAACTAACTGCTCCATTATTTGGCTTTTCAATATGTCATTGGAATCCGGAGTTATGACATATTGGAATCCGGAGCTTTTCAATATGTCATTGGAATCCGGAGTATGGAAAAATCTTTTCTGGTGCCTATTTTCAAGACTGGTAAAAAAGCGGACATCCGCAACTATCGTGGTATAGCACTTATATCTTGCATCCCGAAACTTTTTGAGGCAATAGTAAATGTTAAAATGTTTGACCAAATTAAAAATAGAATAACACCAGCGCAGCATGGTTTTTATAAAGGCCGCTCGGCTACTACAAATCTACTCGAATTCATTAGTTATTCTCTAGATGCAATGGATAACGGTAACCACGTTGAAGCCTTGTACACTGATTTTAGTAAAGCATTTGATCGCGTCGACATACCTTTGCTTCTTTATAAATTGCAAAAGACGGGAATCCAACCCAAACTCCTCAAGTGGCTTGAATCATATTTGACCAACCGAGAACTAATTGTAAGGTTCAGAGGAAAACCATAAAACCCTATTAATGCCAAGTCAGGTGTCCCTCAAGGCTCTCATTTAGGACCTCTACTCTTTATTTTGATTGTTAACGACTTATCCTTCATCCTTAAGAAGCTCAAAGTATTGATTTACGCCGATGACATGAAACTTTTTATAGAAATAAAAAATGCTGGACATGAAAACTTTTAAAAATGAGATACAGTGGTTTACCGATTTTATCTACCCATCCGAACCCATCCCCCATTTTGGTAGATATATTTGGAAAGTAGACAAATTTGGGGAAAAATAAATTGCTGCAAAATAATTTAAATGAATAAAAAATATTGTTAATATTGATCATTTTTTTCAATTAGGTATTATTTTAGCGTAATTTGATGCGTAGGGCTCATTTTATTCATAACGCACGTCAACTCAGCAATATTATGAAAAAAGACATATCGAAATTCAAAATTGCTCCGATTTTATTCAAATTTTGTGTACTTATTCCTTTGTAGTAAATTTTGAATCCGTATTATTATTTGGTACTTAGGGTTCTCTTATCTGAGTCAGTGTGGTCCCAAAAGTTACCATTTTTCCACCTTTTTTTTCTTTGAAAATTCATAACTTTTGATCCATTGAACCGATTTCAATTATGTTAATACCAAATGGAAAGTATTTTAATGAGCTTTCAGCAAAAAAATATTGGACTAAAGCCCAAACTTTTTTTTATTATCGCAAAAATATTGAAAACATTCACTTTTTATGTTTCCATGGTGTGCAGACCAAAGAATTTCTAAGTTTTCAAAAAGTATCAAGAATACAATGGAGACGCATGGTTTTTGTTTTTACTTGTAATAAAAGGGGTTTTTTGACAAAGAAATGCGTCTCTAAAGTAAAACACAATGCGAGTCCATTGCATTTTCGCATCTTTATTTCTTAAAAAGAGTATCTCAAAAACTAAAAATGTCAGATATCTGTTTTTGATATCGTATGTAAACAACTAGCTTGCCATTGAAAGTATAATGAAAAAATAAAACCTTTTTTTTCATTTCCGGGTTTCCGAGTGATTGCTATATATTTATATAGTAGAAAGGCAAAAACGAATATTTTAAATGTTTAAAGTGATTTTAAGAGTTTCAAGGCTCCTACAAAAAAAATGTTTTTGCAATCATAAAAAACTTTGAACGTCAGTTTTTTTTTTTATTTAATTTCGTTTATTTGATTTGGCTCGTTTGCGGTAGCTTAGAGGAGCCGTAAGTCTTTTATAGAAATGGTATAATTGTGAGCATTGCTTATAACTTATGTTAGGAGGTATGATCGATACACCCGATTTACTGGGGTTAGTAGGTTTACACAGTTTTCTTAATATATAGGGGCTAGGAGGGATGGATTAAGGATTTCATTTGTACTTGTGTCGTTTGCAAAGGTGCAACTACATTGCAGTGTGTGGTATCGCAGTCGTATTGGCGTTGTTTGATACTGGCGTTTTACTGTCTTCGGACCATGTCTGCTGTCTCCAGTACACGTTACTGTCACATTGGGGTGTAGGACGAGTAGTCTGGGAATTAAATGTAGAATTTTATTTTAGATCTTTATGTCAGCATTTTTCAGGAATGCGTATATGAGATTCATATACTGCAGATCTCGGCTACCCAGAATATCTCGTACAGGGACGTTAGGTTGTCTTCCTCGGGCCCGAAGGGAATCAGTTAGCTTAGACCTAGCATCACAGAATTCGGTACACGACCAAACAACATGCTCGATGTCGTGGAAGCCATCGCCACAAACACAGTGGTTACTCTCTGCAAGCCCAATACGAAAGAGATGCGTGTTTAACGTGTAGTGATTGGACATAAGTCTAGACATCACGCGAATGAAATCTCTACTCACATTCAATCCCTTGAACCATGCTTTCGTCGATGCCTTAGGAATGATGGAATGTAGCCATCGTCCCAACTCATCTATATTCCATGATGTTTGCCAACTAATGAGCGACCTCTGACGCAAGGTACTATAAAATTCATTATAAGCAATTGGTCTATCGAAAATAATGCCATCAATTGCACCCACCTTAGCTAAAGAATCAGCCTTCTCATTACCCGGAATGGAGCAATGAGAAGGGACCCAGGCTAAGGTAACCTTAAATTTTTTATCAGTTAAAGCACTAAATAGCTCCCGTATTTTCCCCAGGAAATACGGGGAGTGCTTTACCATCTTCATCGATCGCAGAGCCTCAATGGCACTGAGACTATCTGTGAAGATGAAGTAGTGGTCTGTGGGCATAGTTTCGATGATACCAAGGGAGTATTGAATTGCAGCAAGTTCTGCGACATACACGGAAGCAGGAGCATCGAGTTTGTAGGAGGCAGTAAAATTTTCGTTGAAGACACCGAAGCCAGTGGACTCGTCGAGGAAGGATCCGTCAGTGTAGAACATCTTATCGCAACTAACATTTTTAAATTTGTTGAAGAAAATTTTGGGGATCTCTTGCGATCGCAGTTGATCCGGGATACCGAGAGTTTCTTCTTTCATGGTGGTGTCGAAGAATATAGCAGAGTTCGATGTATCTAGTGATGCGGCACTCATGGGAGCATACTGAGAAGGGTTGATATCTTGAGCCATGTAGTCAAAATATATATTCATAAATCTAGATTGAAATTGAAGTTCAACCAGCCTTTCAAAATTATCAATTACTAATGGGTTCATAATCTCACATCGAATGAGTAAACGATAGGATAATTCCCAAAATCGATTCTTCAACGGTAGAATCCCCGCCAGCACTTCGAGACTCATCGTATGGGTCGATTGCATGCAGCCTAAGGCAATACGCAGACAACGATATTGTATTCTTTCTAACTTGATAATATGCGTATTAGCGGCGGATCGGAAGCAAAAAGACCCATATTCAAGAACAGATAATATTGTTGTTTGGTATAGCCTTGTAAGATCTCCTGGGTGAGCTCCCCACCAAGTTCCGGTAATTGTACGAAGAAAATTTATCCTCTGTTGGCATTTTTGAATCAGATACCTAAAATGGCATGCCCAAGTGCATTTGGAATCGAACCAGATACCGAGATATTTGTAAACTAGTACCTGAGCGATCGTTTTACCCATAAGTAGGAGCTGAAGTTGTGCTGGATCATGCTTCCTAGAAAAAACGACCAACTCTGATTTTTCCGGGGAGAATTCGATACCCAGCTTTAACGCCCAATCGGACAAATTGTCCAAAGTATCTTGCAAGGGTCCTTGCAAATCGTTGCCCGTGGATCCTGTAATGGAAACAACGCTATCATCTGCAAGTTGCTTTAACGTGCATGACTCTTCGAGACAACTATCTATATCGTTAACATAAAAGTTATACAGAAGAGGACTTAGACATGAGCCCTGGGGAAGACCCATGTAGCTAATTCGAGATGTTGTCAAATCATCATGTGTAAAACTCATGCGTTTTTCCGACAACAGATTGAGCAAAAAATTATTCATAACCGGTGAGAGACCCTGCAAGTGAAGTTTCTCGGTCAAAACTTCTACGGAGACAGAGTCAAAGGCCCCTTTAATGTCCAAAAAGACGGATGCCATTTGCTCCTTCTGAGCGTAGGCGAGTTGAATCTCAGTAGACAGCAACGCTAAGCAATCGTTTGTTCCTTTGCCCCTGCGGAAGCCAAATTGGGTATTTGAAAGTAAGCCATTCTCTTCGACCCATTTATCCAGGCGAAGGAGGATCATTTTCTCCATTAACTTTCGGATACAGGAAAGCATCGCAATCGGCCTATAAGAATTATGATCGGAGGCTGGTTTCCCGGGTTTCTGAATGGCGATAACTTTCACCTGCCTCCAGTCCTGCGGAACAATATTCAGCTCGAGAAACTTATTGAAGAGGTTCAACAAGCGTCTTTTGGCAGGGTCTGGCAAATTCTTCAACATGTTGAATTTAATTCTGTCTAATCCTGGAGCAGTGTTGTTGCAAGAGAGGAGAGCTATTGAAAATTCTACCATTGTAAACGGGGGTTCATTTGCAGTCGAAAGGGATGCGTCGCGAAAGGATCTCTGAGCCGGGACAGAGTCCGGACAGACCTTCTTGGCAAAGTCGAGAATCCATCGGTTGGAGTACTCCGCACTTTCATTCGCAACGTTACGGTTCCGCATGCGTCTAGCGGTGCTCCAAAGAGTGCTCATCGCTGTTTCTCTCGACAAACCGTTCACGAACCGGCGCCAATACCCGCGTTTTTTCGCTTTCATCAAGCTCTTCATCTGTCTCTCCAGTACCTCGTACTTCCTGAGCAGATCTATCGAACCTAGTTTTCGAAAGTCCTTATACGCCAGAGACTTTTTCGCGTACAGTTCCGAGCACTCTTTGTCCCACCAAATGGTGGAAGACCGCCGATTGATCGTTTTCCCGGGTATCGGTTTCGTCTGAGCTTGAGACGCGGCGTCGAGGATCAAGCCAGTGATAAAGTCGTATTCTTCCTCCGGAGGAAGTTCTTCGCGCGATTCGATGTTTTCCGAGATTATGGTCGCGTAGTGTTTCCAATCGATATTGCGTGTGAGGTCATATGTAACATTCATTGAATGCACGGGCGGGTAGCCATTAGTAATTGATATAAGGATTGGCAGATGATCACTACCGTGGGGATCGTTGATTACCTTCCACTTGCAATCTAACGCTAGTGATGTTGAACAGAGAGATAGATCCAGTACGCTGGCGCGGGCTGGAGGATTAGGTCTACGTGTCGCTTCCCCAGTGTTTAGAAGTGCCATGTCGAAGTCGTCAATCAGGTTATTAATTAGAGAGGATCGGTTGTCGTCGTATAACGACCCCCATTGAGTGCAATGGGAATTGAAATCTCCCAGGATTAGCAAGGGTGCGGGAAGCAATTCTGCAATATCAGAAAGTTGCTTCTGCTCAATCCGCACCGATGGAGGGATATATATCGAAGCGATACAAAGGTCTTTTCCTTTTATTCTAGCATGAATGGCAACGACTTCAATATTAGAGAACGAGGGGAGAACTATTCGGAAGAACGAATAGCACTTCTTGATCCCTAGAAGTACTCCTCCACCATGTGATCCTCGGTCTCGTCGGATGACGTTAAAATCGTGGAAGTTGAGATCATTACTTGAATTGAGAAAAGTTTCACAGAGCGCGAATACGTCACAGTTAGAAATATTTAATAATTGTTTGAAAAGGTCGAATTTGGGGATGATACTTCTGCAATTCCACTGTAACACAGCGATAGAGTTCTCAGCATTGTTCGACGTATTAGTCATCGAAGGATACGATAGCTGAGAGGAGGGGCCATTGTGCTGTTAGTTGCTTCAAAAATGTCTTAACTGTGGGAAGAAAGGCAAGTAGAAAGCTTTTGAGTGGATCCGAGATGTTGAAGGTTTCAAATATCCAGTCCACAATGTCAGAGAACTTCAAAAATCCCTTTCCCGATTTGATCTCTGAATGTAAATTGGATGTGCCAGGGGTTTTTGGTGCACCAGAAAGCGGTGGGTACTCCTGGTTTGACCTTAAATTTTGCAACCCTGGAGGTACCTGCTTCGGATTTTTTTCACCGCTTTTCTTCGAGTTTGATGTATTTTCCATTCCGCTCGGGGATATCTGAAGTCCTTTGCGAGTAAGTCGAGGAGAGTTAATTGTTTTCCTCTTCCTAGAGCTTTCTTGCATGGCATAAGAACATCCTTCGAGGGGTTCGTCAGAAGTACCCTCATCGGTTGGCAAAAAGGAATAGATATTTTCGTTGGTCAATGGCTCGGCTTTCTTGAGCATTTCTGCAAAAGAGCGCTTGGAACGTTCCCTAAGGGAGCGTTTAATTTTTTCCTCGCGCTGTTTGTACGTGGGACATGCCGCGAGATCATGTGGAGTTCCCTCGCAGTAAGGACACTTCTCAGTGTCTCCATTACAAGCGTTCTCCACATGATTGCCGCCACATTTGCTACAGCGTGCCTTATTGCAACAGTAGGAGGCTGTATGACCCAACTGCTTGCAGTTCTGGCAGTTCATGACCCGCGGTACGAACAGGCGTACAGGCAGACGAACCCTATCCAGAAGGATGTAGTTTGGCAATGCAGATCCGGCGAAAGTTACCCGAAAGGATTCCGAAGGGTAGAATATTTTCTTCCCGTTTTCGATCGATGCTGAATGCAATTGCTTGCAGTCCAGTACCTTTACCTTTTGCAGCATGGGGTTCTTGAAACAGCCAACGCCATGCTCCAAAATGTATTCGACGGTGAGATTCCCATCGGTAACTACACCGTCTATCTCTACATCCTTGGCAGGGATGTACACGCGATACTCTCTCGTAAAAAGCTCGCAGCTAGCAATTGCGTTTGCTTGCTTCAAGCTTTTCACGGCAACTCGCAGTTTATTCGGTCTCACCTTTGTTATCTCGGTTACGTCCGAGAACTGTTTTGCCAGGTCTTTGCCAATTTGTAAGATGTTCAAAGGTTTCGTTTTGGTCCGGAAGAAAACAATAAACGGCCCCTTCGAGTCATCCGGGTAAGCCTTAATCCGTTGGGAAATCTGGTGGTCCGGGGTTGGCGGGCCGGACGGGGGTGGGGGACCAGACGCGACTGAAGGACTGGGTGGAAGGTTCTGAAGAGGTGAGCTAGGCGGTGTGATATCTAGCTCATCTATTTCCTCCTCATCCGCTTCGACGTCGACAAACATCGCAACGTTGATGCTTTCCATTTTAGCGGGAGCTATAAGCTCTACCGCTCATGAACTTAAAAAAAACTTGGATATAGGGTGGGGAAGGGTATCAATTTAACGGGGAAGCAATTTATTAAATAAGCAAATATATATAAAAAAAAAAATTAAAAAAAAAACTATATATATATATATATATATATATATATATATATATATATATATATATATATGAAGATTGCAATACTTCACCGAACACAGTGCAAACCGGCTGATAGGTGAGTTGATCTTTTCCTGCCTAAGCGATGTGTGCACCAACAATAGATCAGCACCAAGTGATGTCGTCCGATGCCTCTGCTGGGAACGCGTGTACGGCACAATTGTTACCGGTAGCGGTAGAAAATAACAATGCCCGTTGCTGTGCTGCTATGTCTGCAGCTCACAAGCGGGCCAATAGCACAAAATTCGGGATGCTAAATGGAGTTTCACTTGTGTCGTGTCGAAACGAACGGCACTATGCACAAAGCAACAATTTAACAACCTTGAACGCGAGTAAAAAGAAATATACTTTTATACTTTTAAGAGCGATCGCACTATATGTGTTGACTTGTCAACGGTTGATACTCGAATGAACGTCAGTTTATTGTTTTTTTTTAAAAGCTCAATAAAATTCCTTTTATTTGGTAATAAAATTATTCAAATCGGTTCAATGGTTCAAAAGATTAAAATTTTTAAGGAAAGAAAGGTGATAACCATAGTTTCTAGCGGAGACGGGGTGTGCCCGTTAGCGTTACGGTATAGAAAAATATCACAAAGGATCATTATGAAATGTTAAAAATATGCGTTACAAAATAAAGTTACTTTGCGTATTTGACTTCAGCATTATTATACCCATTCTGTATATAATTACATACCACAGATGCCATATAGTAAACTATAAAATACAGAGAAATATTCCCTGTTATGCATAAATTCATGAAATCTTGCAAATTTTCATGCCGAAATGACAATTTAAAAAAAGGTAGATAAAACCGGGTCTAAATGGTAGACAAAATCGGGGGTACCTAAAATCGGGTGTAGATTAAACCAGGTGTAGATATAATCGGAATACCACTGTATTTGCTATTCCACACATGGTGTAACAAAAGTTTGCTGCAACTAAATGTCCAAAAATGTAATCTAATCTCTTTTAGTAGAAAACGTAACAAACCCATTGGCGGAACAAGGGGGGGGGGCTAGGGGGGGCTAAGCCCCCCCTAGGAGAGATTTAGCCCCCCCTAGAAAATTGACTTGGCCGACCAATACAACGGGCGGAAAAAAAAATCCGGGGCTATAGCCCTCCCTAGAAATGAGCGCTAGTTACGCCAATGAACAAACCTGATGCGTCAATTTCATTAGGTGACCAGAATGTGAAAAAGTGCGATAGAGTTAGAGATTTAGGGGTTATCCTTGACTCAAAGCTAACGTCCATTGATCATTATAATACAATTATAAACAGAGCTAATAACATGTTAGGCTTTATTAACCTTTACGTCCCCGACATCAAAAATGAAGGTACTTTCAGTTACACTTTTGGCTCTATCTCCACTAATTTTCAATCGATTTTTATGAAACTAGTCTTAAAAGAACCACATTAGATTGGCCTTTAATGAAAATATATGCAGGTAAATTATGGTTCCATTTTTCCGGAGATATTTCAGATCGCGGTGGGATTTTTTTTTGACGTCATAAGTAACAGATGAAATAAAATTAGAAATCTGTTTAATTGACAGCGCAAAAGTTATCCATTTTATTTGTAGTCACTAATAATGACTTGTACACTATCCTGTAGAGCGCTGGCTTACGCCTCACTCTCCGGAACATCCGTTGTCGGTTCTACCGGAACTCAAAAGTGGTCATTCAGTATTCTCTTCGAAAATATGGCAAATGGGGTATCAAATCACAGGATTTTTCAACACGAGCTCGTTAGTGGACATTTGGATGTATTTTGAGTCGATCTGGACATTCCGGAACATTCGGCATTGGTTCTACCGGGCCTCAAAAATGGCCATTTGTAATGCTCTTCGAAAACATGGAAAATGGGGTATCAAATGACAGGATTTTTCAATTCGAGCGCTTTAGTGGACATTTGGATGTATTTTGAGTCGATCTGGACATTTCGGAACATCCGGCATCGGTTCTACCGGACCTCAAAAGTGGCCATTTGGAATTCTCTTCAAAAACATGGCAAATGGGGTTTCAAATCACAGGATTTTTCAACACGAACTCTTGAGTGCATATTTGAATGTATTTTGAGTCGATCTGGGCATTCCGGAACATCCGGCATCGGTTCTACCGGGCCTCAAAAGTGGCCATTTGGAATTCTCTTCGAAAATATGGCAAATGGGGTATCAGATAACAGGATTTTTCAACACGAGCTCTTTAGTGCATATTTGGATCTATTTTGAGTCGATCTGGACATTCCGGAACATTCGGAATCGGTTCTACCGGAACTCAAAAGTGGTCATTTGGAATTCTCTTCGAAAATATGGCAAATGGGGTATCAAATCACAGGATTTTTCAACTCGACCACTTTAGTGGGCATTTGGATGTATTTTGAGCCGATTTGGACATTTTCACACCCCATTTGCCAAATTTTCGACAAAAATTCCAAATGACCACTTTTGAGTTCCGGTAGAACCGATGCAGGATATTCCGGAATGTCCTGATCGACTCAAAATACATCAAAATTTGCAATAAAGAGCTCGTGTTGAAAAATCCTGTTATCTGATACCCCATTTGCCATATTTTCGAAGAGAATTCCAAATGGCCACTTTTGAGGTCCGGTAGAACCGATGCTGGATGTCCGAAATGTCCGGATCTACTCAAAAAACATCCAAATGTCCACTAAAGAGCTCGCGATGAAAAATCCTATGATTTGATACCCCATTTGCTATATTTTCGAAGAGAATTCCAAATAGCCACTTTTGAGTTCCGGTAGAACCGATGCCGGATGTTCCGGAATGCCTAGATCGACTCAAAATACATTCAAATATGCACTAAAGAGTTCGTGTTGAAAAATCCTGTGATTTGAAACCCCATTTGCCATGTTTTTGAAGAGAATTCCAAATGGCCACTTTGGAAGTCCGGTAGAACCGATGCCGAATGTTCCGGAATGTCCAGATCGACTCAAAATACATCCAAATGTCCACTAACGAGCTCGTGTTGAAAAATCCTGTGATTTGATACCCCATTTGCCATATTTTCGAAGAGAATACTGAATGACCACTTTTGAGTTCCGGTAGAACCGACAACGGATGTTCCGGAGAGTGAGGCGTAAGCCAGCGCTCTACAGGATAGTGTACAAGTCATTATTAGTGACTACAAATAAAATGGATAACTTTTGCGCTGTCAATTAAACAGATTTCTAATTTTATTTCATCTGTTACTTATGACGTCAAAAAAAATCCCACCGCGATCTGGAATATCTCCGGGAAAATGGAACCATAATTTACCTGCATATTTTTTTATTAAAGGCCAATCTAATGTGGTTCTTTTAAGACTAGTTTCATAAAAATCGATTGAAAATTAGTGGAGATAGAGCCAAAAGTGTAACTGAAAGTACCTTCATTTTTGATGTCGGGGACGTAAAGGTTAAACGTTTTTGCTATAACTTTCAGGACCCATACACTATTAAAACATTATACGTTGCATATGTTAGATCAATATTAGAATATTGCAGTATAGTATGGTCTCCATTTACAATCACACATGAACAAAGAATAGAGTCACTACAAAAACAATTTTTATTATATGCACTGCGTAGGATAGGTTGGACTCAATTCCCGTTACCGTCTTATAAAGATAGATGCATGCTTATTGATATTCAAACATTAAAGGAACGGCGAGAATTTGCAATGGCATCTTTTATTAATAATATCGTCTTGCATAAAATCGATTCAACTGAAATCTTATCAAAATTAAACTTTTATGTGCCAACAAGACATTTGAGACAACGACAAATATTTGCAATTAACAATTATAGAACGAACTATGCAAAATTTGGACCTATTAATCAAATGATGGCAGTTTACAATATACATTGCAACAATATTGACTTCACAATGTCCAAAATAAAACTTAAGCAATACTTTGGTAATTTACTGCGCAGTAATAATTCCTAACATTAATTTAATAAGCTAGATCGTAAGATAATATTAAGCGTTTCTTAAAATGGCCTACAATATTGATTGGCGACAATAAATAAATATTACTTCGGGGGGAGGCAGTGTCTGTACACCCGATCCGGAGATGACCGTCATAACGTCCACTCCTTCACATTCACCCTCGCAGGGTTCTGCTATTCTTGTTGCTACTACATTCTCCTCCTCTGTCCACTTTCCTTGCACCTGTCGAGACGTGTACCGATTCAACGATGGCGACCGTCATGACTTCCATCTCCTCACGGCCACCCTCGCAGGGTTTCTTGTTAGGCTAAGTACTGCTCCGTCGAGTTCGCCACTGCACTTCCCCTTCACTCCTTCACCGACCACTTCCCTTGCACCTATCGAGACGAGTACCGAACCAGAGATGGCGACCGTCATGACTTCCATCTCCTCACGGCCACCCTCGTAGGGTTTCTTTTTGGGCTCAGCACTGCGCCATCGAGTTCGCCACTGCACTTCCCCTTCACTCCATAACCGACCACTTCCCTTGCATCTGTAGAGAGGTGTACCGATCCAGAGATGGCGACCGTCATGACTTCCATCTTCTCACGGCCACCCTCGCAGGGTTTCTTGTTAGGCTCAGCACTGCTCCGTCGAGTTCGCCACTGCGCTTCCACTTCACCTGTCGAGACGTGAACCGATCCAGGGATAGCGACCAACATAACAACCATCCTCTCACGGCCACCCTCGTAGTGTTTCTGTCAAGCTTGGTTTGCTCCGTCGCGCTCGTCGCTCCACCGATGCGTCTGTCGAGACAACGCTAATCGGGATTGGTAGTTCGCTGGTCATTTCTCCAGTGTCGTTGCAGTTGCAACATAATCTGTGCTACACCTGTCGAGACGTGAACCGATCCGGAAGTGGCGACTGTCATAACGTCCACTCCTTCACAGGCACCCTCGCAGCGTTCTGCCATCCTTGATGCTACTACATGCTCTTTCACCATCCACTTTCCTTGCACCTGTCGAGACGTGTACCGATCCAGTGATGGCGACCGTCATGACTTCCATCTCCTCACGACCACACTCGCAGGGTTTCTTGTTGGGTTGAGCACTGCTCCGTCGATTTCGCTACCACACTACCACTTCATTTATCAAGACGCGAACCGATCTAGGAATAACGACCAACATAATATCTATCCTCTCACAACCGCCCTTATAGTGTTTCTGTCCAAGCCTGGTTTGCTCCGTCACGCTCGTCACTGCACCGATGCGTCTGTCAATATTGTCTGCTAATCGGGATTTCGCTAGTTCGCTGGTCGTTTCTCCACTGTCGTTGCAGCTGCAACATAATCTGTGCTACAACGCCGGTGACGGCATTCCACACGCTCTCTTCCCGACACATTTCGCGTACTATGTTCTCTACCGTCAAGGGCGGCATCTCCCTTCGTATCGCGGCAAATCGAGGATACCCAAAGACCACATGCTGTGGTGTTTCTACCGTCTCTCTGCATTCCGGGCAGAATGGTGTCACAGCGTGCCCGAACCGGTGCAGGTATTGCCTGAAGCAACCGTGACCCGAGAGAAACTGCGTTAAGTGGAACCTGACTTCTCCATGTTTCCTGTTCAACCAGGTTGACAGAACCGGTATGAGTCGGTGCGTCCATCTACCATTCTCGGCCCTATCCCACTCTTGCTGCCATTTGCTCAGCGACTCTTCTCTCGCCAGCTTCCGCGCTCCTCTGATGTTTCTTCATCCGTGCAGTCGTTATCTTCCACGAGTATGATGCTGATGGGGAACATTCCGGCGATAACACATACTGCCTCCGACGATATTGTTCTATATGCACTGGCAACTCTTACAGCCATGAGTCGGAAGGTACTATTCAGCTTCACGCGATTCCGCTTCGATCGTCGTGCTGCGATCCAGGCTGGACCTCCATACCGCATTATCGATGATGGCACACTAGCCAGCAGTCTCCGCTTACTACTACTCGGCCCGTAACAATTCGGCATGATTCTGGCTATCGCACTGATAGCCTTCACCGCCTTCTCGCAAGCATAGTCGCCGTGGCAGTTGAAGTTCAACCGGTTGTCTATCATTACTCCCAGATGCATGACCGCGCGCGTTGAA
The DNA here is from genome assembly GCF_943734655.1 of Sabethes cyaneus. Lineage (NCBI taxonomy): Eukaryota > Metazoa > Arthropoda > Insecta > Diptera > Culicidae > Sabethes > Sabethes cyaneus. The sequence continues at coordinate 107,956,582 of NC_071355.1, forward strand.
GTAATAATGGGCTCTCCGACGGTGACGGCTGCATGTTGCACAGCCTTACTTTGCTAACCAGCAAGAACCTCCGTTTTATGGTGGGCAATTTGTAGCTTTGCACCATGCATCCAGTTCTCGATAGTTCTAATCGCCTCTGTCACCAGCATTTCTACCTCCTCCAGTGACTCGCCTGTCACCGATAGCACGATGTCATCTGCAAAGCCGGCGATCACCGTGCCTCTAGGCAGCTTCAGAGACAGTACACCGTTGTACATCCCGTTCCAGAGCGTTGGGCCAAGGATGGAGCCTTGTGGGACTCCAGACATAATGTTCATCGTCTTGCGCCCCTCGGCGATCTCGTAAACAAGCGTCCGATTCCTGAAGTAACTCCTCAGTATTCTGCATAGATATCCCGGGACATGCATTCTATGCAGCGATTCGGCAATGCCCTCCCAACTGGCGCTATTAAAAGCGATTCGGCAATGGCCTCCCAACTGGCGCTGTTAAAGGCGTTTTTACGTCGATCGTTACAACAGCACAAAAACGATCTCCTCTTCGCCTCTGTTTGGACGACTTCTCTGCTCGCTCGATCACTGTCCGAATTGCATCCACTGTGGACTTCCCTTTCCGGAACCCAAACTGCATGTTTGACAGACCGTGTTCACCTTCTGTATACCTCGTAAGCCTATTCAGGATTATCCTCTCCAGGAGTTTCCCGCATGTATCCAGTAGACATATCGGCCTGTATGACGCTGGATCCCCCGCAGGCTTCCCTGGCTTCGGCAACAGCACTAGCTTTTGGATCTTCCATCGGTCCGGGAAGCTACCATCTTCTAAGCATTTCTGCAGCACGGTCCTGAACAAATCCGGGAAAGCTTGTATTGCTGCCTTAAGAGCCACGTTAGGAATCCCATCAGGACCAGGGGCCTTCTTCATTTTTAGCTGTCTTGCCACTGCTCCTATTTCATCGATTGAGACTTGCAGACCATCAGCACTAGCCCTCTCTTCTGGACCGTACGGTATTGTTGGCCACATAGTAGGGGCGTGCGTCGGAAAAAGTCCCTCCACGATAACCTTCAGCTCATTCGGACACAACTCCCTAATTGTCACAGGACCTTTTACTTTTGCCATAACGATTCGGTACGCGTCACTCCAGGGATTGGCGTCTACTTCTCGGCACAGCTGCTTGAAGCAGTTGCGTTTACTTTGTTTTATTTCCCGTTTCAATGCAGCCTTGGCCACTCTAAACGCCGCGCTACGTTCTTCCCGATCTGCTTCAGTTCTGGCTCTTTGGTCGCGTCTTCTGGCTCTGAGATAACTACTGTGTTACCTGACTCACTGCGAAATGCGTTGTATTCGCGGGATCGTGTTGGTTCGAAAGGTTTCGAAAAATATCGCCCTTGTATCGAAAATATCGTTAATTTTGATCACTAAAAATAACGTACTTAAACATTATATTTCATGTGCCAGTAGTACGAAAAAATTGTATTGTGAAACTGAATTGTTATTTATGCAACTTTTTACAAATTAAATGCAATAACAAAAGCACAACTTATAAAAAATCGTTTGTTATCGATATTAACTGAATATGCGTTATAAACGAATAAAACGCATGGTTACGTTTTATTTCAATAATACGCATATTCGCAGTGAGTCAGGTAAAACAGTAGCACGATGGTTTCTAATTGCTGCATTCCACCAATAAGCCGGTCACCGCTCTTTTCTCAGTTCCTGTTTTCTGGGCATGGTAGCATCACATGCCCTGACCAATATATCTGTCAACTCGTTCTCATTCAGGCTCGATCTTCCACTGTACACCCGGAGTGCTTCGACGAAAAGATCCCTGTCAAAGGCCGTCGTCTTCCACTTCCGCTCGTAGGTTCTGGCTCTCTGTCTTATCGCCGGATTTTGCCGGCCGATACTAAATTTAATCGCCTGGTGATCGCTATGGGTATACCCTTCGCAGACCCTCCAATTTATGTTCGGCATCAGGGATGGACTGCCAATAGTGACATCAATGATGGATTCGCGGCCATCTTTACGAAAGGTGCTAACGATACCTTCGATGAACAGTGCAATTTCCACCTTAGCCAGGGCTTCTAACAGACTGTATCCTCTGGCGTTGGTGCATCTGCTCCCCCACTCCACAGCCCAAGCGTTAAAGTCTCCCGCAACGATGATCGGCCTTCGCCCGATGAGCTTTTCGGTCAGCGCCTCCAGCATCTGGTGAAACTGCTCCATGGTCCATCTTGGGGGTGCGTAACAGCTGCATACGTAGATCCCGTTGATTTTGACAATCACGAAACCTTCATACGAACTGGAAACCATCTCCTCAATGAGGAAACTGCCCATTACGTGTTTTGCAGCCATTGCTGCTTTATCAGCTGCCCAGTTACCGTTACCGGGAGGAATTCGGTACGGCTCTGCAATTATCGCGACGTCGCACAACGACTCCGTTGTCGACTGCCACAACAGTTGTTGTGCTATGTCGCAATGATTGAGATTAATCTGGGTCACCTCCATCACTGCTGACTCGCCTTCGCCTTTTTACACGCTGGGCATTGGAAGCCTCCCGTCGTGTGGTCATTTCTCTCTGAATTATTGCAGAGCATACACCTCGGTGGCTTTGCGCAGTCGCTTGCAAAATGGCCATTCTCGCCGCATTTCCGACACGATCTGGATCTATCCGGACCTTCACAGTTACGCGCCTGATGGCCAAAGCCCAAGCACCTGAAACAACGTTCCATTTCCTTGGTCACTCGAGGGATGACTTTCAGAACACACACTGACCATCCAACTTTAATTTTACCCTTCATCAGTAGTTTGGGCGCTGCTACCGCTGAGAGACGAATCGTCGCCGTCTGCGTCCCACCATATGCCTTTCTGAGCCGGATTACCATCGGTACGTCGCCCATTTCGCACTGTACCTTCAACGCATTCCTTAGCTCCTGTTCTGTCGTGATCTCATCCAGGTCCCCGCACTCGATCACGGTTTCCTGGAAAAGCGCTTTCACGTTTGCTTCGTCTCCAAGTGCTTTGGCAACAAGATCCTTGAAAGCCGCGCTCTTAACCGATGGATCCTTTTTCAGTTGAAAAAGCATTTCTCCCTTTTGAGTTCGCCTGGTTCTTACCACTTTCTCTCCAAGTTCCATCAACTCCGGGGCTTCTCTGACTTTTCGGAGGATCGCTGCGTACGAAACGTTGGCGTTCGCTTCGACAACCAGCGCATCACCCTTAATCCTCTCCTGCCGAGGCCTGGGCTTCTTCTGCTCGCCATTATCCACTTCATTTTGTTTCTGCTTCTCCTTCTTGCTTGCGACGTTCATTTAGTCACTGATGAGTTACTAGCGTTGTAGCACCGTAACTACAAAAGATACAGCAAAACTTAGTTCAGAAAAATTGTAGATTAGAACTAGTTCTACAAATGTCCCATATGTAACATTGTCATATTTTGCTCGGCTGAGACGGTACTGTCAAATGAATCAAAATTGAGTCAAAGTGATCGAACCATCCCTGGTCATAGCAGATTTAATGCTCGCCACCAACTGCTTGATCTGCGTGTGGACGTTATGCCTCTCCTTAACGAACTCGTAGAGCTCGTCGATTTTCGCTCTGATCTCCATCATCCCGTCTCGAGGGGCGAAACCTCCAGGCTTTGGCGTGAGCATCTGAATCGGCATCATGTGCCCGCCTTTCTGCTCTGCTGGAGGCACACTACTGCTTCTACTCATCAGTGTATCCTTGTTCGGCACTGGTGATCGTTGAAGCCTTCCACTTCACGCAAACACGTTCGTCTCCTCCTGTTGCGTACAGCCGTTGCTGTTTTTGTTTTGAGGTGTACTCATATTCTTGGATCCCTCCTTCGTGCCGCTATCTCCTTCTTCATTGTGTTGGTTGGTTGAATTGATCATTTCTGTTGGGTCCCAACTCTAGGCCGCTATCTCCGCTCGTATTTGTGTAGTCGCCTTTACGATCCCATGGTGATCTATGCAAGCAGGGAGGCCATGGCTAGGGACACTCCTCCCTATCCTTCATGAGGATAGGGATGTCAGCATCCGATCAGCGTTAGTCAGGAATATATCATCTGAGCCTACACCACCGCACTTAGACGTGAGTGACGAGCTTTGAACGTACCTAGAGACCAGCCACGGTTTTAGTGGGACGGATGGAAGCTGTACCATTAGCCTACTCGCCGTTTCGGGAAGGTGTCACCTTTCCTTACCTAAGGTAGCAGAATAGCACAGCCGTCAGCCCTATAGCGTCTAATCCGATCGTTTTCCCGTCATTCCAGTATACCATAATTAGGATCTTCCTGGAACCGATCCTAATGTGCCCACGGCACTCCTAACATGGCTTTTAGGTTTATAGTCCTGAGCTATAACAGGACACTACGACGCCTGCAGCTGGCTCATGGGACCTGAGCTAAACCCGCGTCTTTACACCACTACACTACGCCGCCCGAAGGCACTACGTGCCCCCCTTTTCCTGTTAGCACACAACCGAGGGTGCAACCAAAGACTGGTATTTTGTCGACCCTAGGCCCGGTTGCGTCCCAGCCAGCACCGCGAGGAGGTAGGTGTGTGTGTGTGTGTGTGTGTGTGTGTGTGTGTGTGTGTGTGTGTGTGTGTGTGTGTGTGTGTGTGTGTGTGTGTGTGTGTGTGTGTGTGTGTGTGCGTGTGTGTGTGCGCGTGTGTGTGTGTGTGTGTGTGTGTGTGTGTGTGCGTGTGTGTGTGTGTGTGTGTGTGTGTGTGTGCGTGTGTGTGTGTGTGTGTGTGCGTGTGTGTGTGTGTGTGTGTGCGTGTGTGTGTGTGTGTGTGTGTGTGCGTGTGTGTGTGTGTGTGTGTGTGTGTATGTGTGTCATGTAACAATGACGGTTTTATTATTCTTATGATGGTTTTCATGACCAAAATTTGTCACAAATGCCATCATGAGAGTAGAGGTGTGCGCCGCCGCCGCCGATGATTTAGAAACAGCGCGCCGCCTAGGTCCTTTTTCCCACGGCGTCGAAGCCATTTACCCACGCCGACGATATAGCCTACCATTGACAAAAATGCGGGTCAAAATGTTGACAGCACATAGTGAACCCATTTTGTGCATTCATTCTTATAATGTACCTTTAATTTAGATTCAATTAAACTGCCATGTTGCTGTACCCTGTGTATTACCATGCATCCAACAGAGAGCGAATCGAAAAGACATAACGTAAACGAACTTTAGCATGACGTTTTCTGTCAATCTTCTGTCTTGCTTCCCGGTGTTCATTTTTTTAAGGAGACATAAGCGACCAACATTTTTGAAAAAGTCAAATTTTTTATTTCAGATTTTGATTCTGCAGTCTTTTACGTTTATTTTGTACTAATTTTGTAATGATCCGACCACGGGAAGTGACCGGAAAACGATCGAACACATAAGCATTCCACTGCGGCGTGGAACAACCTCACTGGAATAAAACGCCACTCCTGTAAAAACACGATTTTCAAGCTTTATGTACCTTTCTCTCAGAAACTACACAACGTATTGAAACATTTTTTTTTTTTTGGTTTTATTGGTAGAAACTTGGCGAAGACTTTTATAACTTTTGAGTTTTGTAAACTAATCACAGCTTGAGAAAAAAGAAAAAGAAGGAAAAAAGATGGCTGAAAATTAAAAATTTGTCTTCTTTTTCCTTAAGCCAACCTAGTGTTTTTGACTTGACCTTGAAATAAGGTCAGGCATATACAATTAATATTTTTTGAAACGCTAGTTCTTTTCCAATTGACGAAGCGACGTTAGATAAAAGTAATGAATTTTTTTAGAGTGAGGAGAAAGAACGGAACGGTGAGAGAGAGGGTGGCGGAGGAGGAGGGGGTTGTTTGGTAATTAGTAGCTACGCTTAACAAGTAGTCGTTGTGACTCCTACCTTTTGTCCAATGCTGGAAGATGCATGGGTCGAATCAAGCTATAATCTGAGGTTATAGCCACCCACCCACAGGAGTTTGAAGATACGTTGCTCGCTTAATAAGGGGATTGTGCAGTCTCTTTTTGTCCAGCGCCTCTATGGTTCAAAGGTACATTAGTACCAGTGAGCAGAGGTTGGAAAACTCGCAAAATGAATAGATCCGCCGAGCATCGGCAAACGGTTTTTATCATGATAAAACAGCTACGCGAGTGGTTCAATTCGCTTATAACAATGAGCAACATACACTCACGCTTCATAGCATCGCTGAATATACGAATATCGTGAGTAACGCAAACGCGTGCAAATTACTGCTTTCTGCTGCTTGTAAAGCCACTAACACTACTTTAAACTATTCCCTTTTCGTGGTAATATTATTTTGAATACTTTCCGGCGTCCCCGGGCATTCTATATCCGATAAATCGAACACACTCAATGTTCAATGTTCAATATTCAATTTTTTACCGAATTCTGATGTTCACATTGAGGTTCTGTTCGTGATAAAATTCAAAGCTGATGCGTGCATTATCGGCGAGGCAGGCGAATAGTGCGTGTTCATGAGGAATGTTCATCGATTCAAACGATCACTTTTTCGCGAATTCTCCAACCACTGCCAGTAAGCCACATGTCCTGGCGGGTGTTGTTTGTTCGAATCCGATTATAACCACAGGTTATAGCTTGATTCGACCCATGCACCTTCCAGCATTGGACAAAAGGTAGGAGTCACAACGACTACTTGTTAAGAGTAGCTACTAATCCCCCCCCCCCCCCCCCTCTCTCTCTCTCACCGCTCCGCTCTTTCTCCTCACTCTAAAAATTTCATTACTTTCTTCTATCGTCCCTTCGTCAATTGGAAAAGAACTAGCGTTTCAAAAAATATTCTTTTACCTTTTTCTCTGCCTGTGTTTCGTGTACAGAGCTCAAAAGTTATAAAAGTCTTTGCCAAGCCTCTACCAATAAAACAAAAAAAAAAGTTTGTTCCGATACGTTGTGTAGTTTCTGAGAAAAAGGTACATAAAGTTTGAAAATCGTGTTTTTACAGAAGCGGCGTTTTATTCCGTTGAAATTGTTGAACGTCGCACTGGAATGCTTAGGTGTTCGATCGTTTTCGACTACTTCCCGTGGTCGGATCAGTACAAAATTAGTATCAAAATAAGCGGAAAAGACTGTAGAATCAAAAACTGAAATAAAAAATTTATAACTTTTTCAAATATTGTAGTCGTTTATGTCCCCTTAAAAGAAGTGTTTCGTTTGGGAGGTATGATTATTTTTCGCAGCAGTGCGGGTAAGACCAGTACCCCTTAATCAAAGAAAGGAATATCATCTTCGATTTGAAAACTGGATACAACTCAGTTCATTTTTGACTGCCATCTAGTGGTAACAGGAACGCTTTTTACGCGGAAAAAATTATACCACTTTCAATAGACCTGTCAAATATTCTGGTATAAATTAACGATGTGCGTGGCAACAGGTTCACCCTTGTAAAGCGGCTTGTGTTTTGTGTGAAATTTTTCGTAGATGCTTATAATTTTTTCACACAACTACTTCAATCCTACCAGAAGCATAATGAATATACCTTGTGTTCGCACTTAAAATCGATCCGATACAAATCGTTATGAGCGACGGTCCCTCGCATAATTTTAAACTGTGAAAATAACGTACATAAATGTTACATTTAAAGTGACAGTAGTACGCAATGATTTTTTAATGAGTCAAAGTGTCAAATTGCGGTGAGCAAAGTTACCATAAGCATGTAAATATTTTCAAACACACATACTTCTACATGTTGGAACCAGGGCTTGAAAAGGGATCGCAAGTTGAATGTGACTGCCGTGAATGCGAACTTTCCGCATTCAAACTCCGCTTTTTGAACGATCATTTGACTGTTTTTTTGAATTCAGTCAATCTCCCGCTTGCGCTGCTGCCGTCTTACAATTCATGCGGCATCTCTGCAGAAGCAAACAGTCAATCTCCCGTTTTGCTTTGCGCTTTGAGAATATAAACTGCAAACTGACTGGAAGCATACGGTGACGTATTTTTTCGTTTCTCTTTTTGTCTCCAAATCGGCTGCTCACAGTAATAGTTTGTCACCCGGACGTCGGTCCGACGCAAGCAAAATATTCGTTTGTATTGGACGGAGTCCGACCGACTTCTTCCATGCACATGTAGTGGTTGTTTTTTTTTGTAGTATTGAATCATACGATTGTGCGGTTGCTTTTCGTTAGCGTGGTGATTGCCAGTCATTTGACTGTTTTGCAGTCATTCGCTGCTCTAAACGGTAAAGGCAACTTGATCGAAACGAAAATGTCAAAAAGCATTAGAACGCATTCATACTGTTGCGTGCATTCGGCGTTTGACTGAGCAAACTGCCAGTTGTGTTATGCATAGCGTTCGTATTCCACCTCTAAACGGACGGTGTGAACTTGAATGCGCGTTGGTGTGACTGCGGTAGAAAAAAAGGATCGGTCGAAGCCCTGGTTGGAACCAATTAAGTCAGTCCGGTATCACCAATACACTCTCACATATGATTTGACAATAGCCCCATACTAATGGGCCCATCGATGCTGGCCCCGAAACAACAATGGCCGCTCCATAGAATTTCTATGAAATGGTTTCCCGCCCAGTGCTTTTGACGTCTAGATTTCAACCACAGAAAAAGGGCTATGTACCGGGGGTTAAATTATGTCCATTTAACCGTTATGTGTACGGAAAATTTAACACCCATAAGTGTTCGGATGGGTACCCGGGTACCCACCGAAATGAAATGCTTCTAACTTTATCAATTCTTGACCGATTTTGGATCTTGAACCGTCAAAAGATTGGAAAATTTGTCTATTTTTAGAGCATGAGACTTACCAAGCCTGGGACCACGTCTGGTTCCCGTAAATCCGGTTCTCCAGGACCATGTTCCGGATCCAAAACAAATGCGTACAATTGTCAATAAAACCACACAATATTGGTATCAAAATTCATGAAATCACTCCAGGAGTTGATGTTTATCCATTTTGAGTCCATTTAACGAGTTGTCTTCGGAATGGCCATTCCGGAGCAGGTTCCTGTGGGGCCTTGTGAGACCATTAACCTGTTTGGACTGAAACCCTAGCAATATGTATATCAAAATTCAGAAAATCACTCCAGGAGTTGAGTTTTATCCATTTCGAGTCCATCTGATGATTTGTCCCCGGAATGGCCATTCCAGAGCTTCCTGTGGGGCTATATGAGACCAGTAACATGTTTGGATAGAAACCCTAGCAATATGTATATCAAAATTCGTGAAATCACTCCAAGAATTGAAATTTATCCTTTTTGAGTTCAGTTGATGACATGTCCTCGGAATGGCCATTCCGCAACAGGTTCCTGTGGAGCCTTATGAGACCAGTAACATGTTTGGTTAGAACCCCCAGCAATATGTATGTCAAACTTCATGAAATCACTCCAGGAGTTGATTTTTATTCACTTTGAGTCCATTTGATGTGTGGTTCCCGGAATGGCCACTTCGTAGCAGATTCCCATGGGGCCCTGAGGCCACTAACATGTTTGGATAAAATCCCTAGCAATATGTATGTCAAAATTCATGAAATCCCTCCAGGAATTGATTTTTGTCCATTTAAGTCGATTTGACGAGTTGTCCTCGGAATGGCCACTCCGGGGACAACTTGTCAGATGGACTCAAAATGGATAAAAAAAATGGTGTGATTTCATGAAATTTGACATACATATTGCTGGGGTTTCTATCCAAACATGTTAATGGTTTCATAAGGCTCCACAGGAACCTGCCGCGGAATGGCCATTCCAGGGACATGTCATCAACTGAACTCAAAAAGGATAAATTTCAATTCCTGGAGTGATTTCACGAATTTTGATATACATATTGCTAGGGTTTCATCCAAACATGTTACTGGTCTCATAGAGCCCCACAGGAACCTGTTCCGGAGTGGCCATTCCAGGGACAGCTTATCAAATGAACTTAAAATGGATAAAACTCAACTCCTGGAGTGATTTCGTGAATTTTGATATACATATTGCTAGGGTTTTCTATCCAAATATGTTAGCGGTCCCGTGAGGCCCCACAGGAACCTGCTCCGGAGTGGCCATTCCGAAGACTATAAGTTGAATGGACTCAAAATGGATAAACAACAACTCCTGGAGTGATTTCATGAATTTTGATACCAATATTGTGTGGTTTTATTGACAATTGTACACATTTGTTTTGGATCCGGAACATGGTCCCGGAGAACCGGATTTACGGGAACCAGACGTGGTCCCAGGCTTGGTAAGTCTCATGCTCTAAAAATAGACAAATTTTCCAATCTTTTGACGGTTCAAGATCCAAAATCGGTCAAGAATTGATAAAGTTAGAAGCATTTCATTTCGGTGGGTACCCGGGTACCCATCCGAACACTTATGCGGTAAAAAAATACGAAGGCCCCCCCTTCAACCCCCCCTGCTGCTACAGGCAATCTGTTGATGACAAATGGTTTATTCCCACTAGTTAGGAGCATTCTACGAGTTTTAGCTGGCTGAGTTGTCGTAAACCTTGTTTTTCGAGGCTATAAAGTCTCAAAAGGTACCCGGGTACCCAGCCGAACACATAACGGTTAAATCAGCCAACAAGTTAGGGTGCTCATTATGCCCCTAATACCCCTATCCCCGGATAATCGAGTCCGGCCTGTATTACCGAATCATTTTTAGAAGAACACATCTGAAGTTTTTGGAGCGTCTTAGTAGAATACGAAACCTGGAATTAAATGAAAAGAAAACTTATCCGTTCGAAAACAGACACTGATGAAGCCTGCAAGTTGTAGGCGAAATACGTATCTGTATTTACGTATACGTAAATACGTTGAACTAAATTGGATAAGTTTTCTTTTTATTTGATTCCAGACAAGAACACACGTATTTTTAGATATTTGATCCTATTTGAAAACATCCAGGTTAGATCTTGGTGATGTTTTACCTACTTACGCAACGCATAAATAATAATTTACTTACTGATCGCGTGAAATATCGCCTTCATCATTAGGAAACATTACAAAATTATAGAGTCTGTGTAATAAAATGCATTCCATGCTGTGTCGTGCTTCACAAGTTTGCCATTCTGTCATGCTGCCTAACACAGCATTTGTTTTCAATTCATCCATCAATGTATCTAAGAATTCATTAAGCAGATCTTTCCTCTCATCAACAACCGTTAATTGGGTGAATTCCCTGTGAAACTTCTGTACAGCTGTTTCCTTCTTTTCTACAAACATTTTTACACATATCATAATTATGTGACGAATCGTCATCTGGCTTTCTTCTTCGAGGTAGCTCTTGAATGATGATAAACAGTCTATCGAGGATAATAATGTTTGACGACAATTGATGAGATATTTTATATATGCCTTTCGATTTAAGATATCATTCTGAAGTTCTTTAAGCAACAGGTTCTGAGTCGCAGGTTCGATGGACTTCAAACATCTAAACAATTCTGAAATACATGACAACTGCTGAATATTATGGTTGCTCAAAGCTTGTGCTTGCAGTATTCGTAAATACATAACTAATGGGCTGGTGCAGTTATCCTAAAAAGTTAAACAATAAAAAACACTATATTTAAAATCGAAAATCACTATACTTACACTATACTGCTGAAAATCTGAAGAATATATCTCTGTATTCGATAAAATATTGCGAAGGTATCGTTTGGCCACATCGAACGTAGGGGAGTATCTAGAAGTACTGCGCTCTCTACTTTTCCTAAAAAAACAAATAATGTGTAGTTAATTAGTTTGCGTATCAAACCAAATCACGTGTATAAGGCACCTTTGGTCGATGTCTCCATTTTTACTTTTGTTGGAGCTTGAGTTATTGCTAGTAGAATCCGACGCTGCCGTTTCAGAAGAAGTTGAAGTTTTTCGTCGATATTTTGCAAGAATATCTTCAGTCGTTTCACCATTGCTCAATGGGTCATTGATATTGGTGATAATTGAATTTCCCGTGTTCAGTGAAAATCCATCACTATTCACTGATAATGCATGGCCATTCAAGCGAAGCTTGCTGTTTGGTATATTAGAACTCCTTCTGTTCTTGAATCCAAGTTTAATTTTTGTTAGAAGACCACTGTGTGTTTTTGAGCAATCCATACGTGTAGAATCCGCCAACAATGAACTGCTTGTACAACTAGCTTTATCAGCCGACGAGTCGAAACTAATGCTCTTTGGAATGGTTCCAGTAGATTTTGTAAGGTATTTTGCCGTAGATCTACCTTCAATTTGCTTATTTTGAGTTTCAGCGTTATGAAAAAGGAAACTATTTTCTGAATTCGCTTCTGCTGGGAGTAACGATTTATTTGCGAATTGCGTTGTTTTGTGACAAGGTGAAGTCAAATTTACAAGATTTGTTTGTGAAGCACATGACTGAAAAATATACAATAAATAATATCACATATATATTTTGTGTTTATCAATTTGGTCGATATAATTACAGAACAATGAATAATAAACTAAATTTGTTCAAACTCTTGGGCCATGTTTGAAAACAAAGAAATGCGCTGCATTAAGGCCCAAATACAATGCATACGGATTTTACTACGTTGCGGATATTTGACAGAAAACCCATGGAAAAACTGTCAAATTGCCGCAACTTAGTAAAATCCGTATGCATTGTGTCTGGGCCTTTACGTGTACTACAAAACTAACCCAGGTAACCAATAAGCATTATCTCAATGTTATTTTATTTGTTTATTTATTTATTTGTTTATTTATTTACTTATCCTCAACTGACTGATTGTCTTATTGAGGCGAATGGGAAAAGCCAATTTGAGTTTAGAGCATTATAACCATTCTCAAATTGGCATAAAAACCCATCATCTTTTACACTTAGAATTTTACATACATAATATTCATACAACATAATTAAAAGTTTTCACGCATCGGCTTATAATTCAGTCAATTTTCAATAGATCTCCAAGATATTTACTCCAATTGATCGGAAAATCGATTTGGAAAATATTCAAAATATAGAAAACTATTTATTTTCAATGCGCGTCATTAAAAATGGAATTATTTTCATTTTGTTGCCTTCCCACGTCAGTGCTTCCCTAGCACGGATGACAGAAATATATACGATATGAACTATGGGTTAAGCTTCCTTATGATCGTATTTAATTTACGCTCTATAGAATCCGATCGAAAATCGTTGAGCTTCAGCTGTTGCTGCTTCCCCGGATAAGGCAACGAAGACATCCAAATTCACCAAGCGAGACGCCAACAACGAAGAATCCATCGACTCATCCGCCAGTGAACGATATGGTTAGGGCTGCTATGCCTTTTACTGCGCATCGTCAGTCGGTCAGCGGTTCGTTGGTGACAGATCGGGCAGACATCTTTCGAGTCACCTCCATGGCATAATTTCAAAGGTTGTATTTGAAACATTGTTTGCCTTACTGCACATCGTCGTGAGTTGGTCGTGTTTATCGGCTGCTGAGGAAAGGAAGGAATGCTGAGCATGTTGGAGCTGGAGCACTCGTCTCGCTGCCGTGATGGAATATCTGGCTGCTGAACTTCTGGAATTGGCAGGAAATATGCTGCTCGCGACAAGAAAACGACCAGAATTATGCCACGTCACTTGCAGTTGATCACCAGGTACCCTGGTACCAGTCCAGGGGTATTTCATCGTGACTTATGACCATACACGAACGGGTTCGTCGATCGCATAGCTGCTGAGGCTTTACGGCTGGTCCGTTGCAACAAGCCGTACCTGGTTAGCGGTTATCGGTACTCCAATTTACCAAAAACAGAATTACGTTAGGTGCGTTAGTGCATGTTTATTGCAAGCTAGAGTTATGAGAATCAAACAATCAGTCCTTTTAAGTATCACACAACGAATGAAGAGTTTATTATATTTTCTTGCCCAGTTAATACCATAATAACACAGGCAACGAGGGAAAAGTTGAACTTTTCGCCGTTGCGGACGACCAACAAATGGCGGGAATAAATTTTCTGGTCACGGGCGACATTTTCTGCAACTTCGAGAGACCATGAGCAACCGTTTTTTCGAAGCAAATTTGTTCATATTTTACCAACAGTCTGACGAATATCTTTCAAAATAGGTGTTTTGAGATGCTATTTAATAGTACTTTCTCAATACGAGGGCGAAATATTTATTATAATAAGCATCATTGAATAGTGGCGAAATACTTTTCGTTACGGGGCACCATCGCAGAAAATGCGTATTCTGAACATGATTCAAACATTTGCAAAACTCTGCTCTGTTTCAAGTTTTTCAAAGTCGACATGTTCCGAAATTTATAGCTGAAGGCAGCCTGAAACTCAAAATGTAAAAGTATATTCAGGTTTTGTATTTAGTTTTTAAGATATAATAAAAATCAGTTGGGCAAACGGTATTCTGCAAATGGTGTCCCGTAACGGAAAAAATAAACTGCATTATATGGTTTATTTTCTCTAGATTTCTATTCAGGCCGTCATATTTCCAAATATCTGGTCTAAATTCACTATATTTTGTAACAATAGTGTGCTGATTTGGTGTGTGATAGTCTGGTAATAAGACATGCGTAACGAAGTACATGTAAGGTTAAGTTTACTTCCAGGTAAAGAGAAATACCCATGTGAGAACTATACTGAAGTATTATAATGAAATGCTTGCCTAATCTTAGGGTTTGGACATATTAGTAATTAGGGGCTTCCATAAACCTAAAATCAAGTTTTCCCACTCAAAACTCTAATGCGCACATATTTTTGGTTTTGGACAACTGTGAAGCCCCACGGGAATATGTTCCGGAATGGCCATGCCGTGGCAAAATCATCAGATAGAATCAAAATAATGAAAAATGACCTTCTGGAGTAATTTCATGAATTTAGACACCCATATTGCCAGTGTTGCAAACCAAACAGTTTTATGACCACAGGAGGGCCCACGGGAACTTGTCGCAGAATGGCCATTCCGAGGATATATCATTGTATTGTTTTAAAACAATGAAGAATGACCTTTCGGAGTAATTGGAAGAACTTTGGACACCTATATTACTATGATTACATCCAAAAATATAAAAAGTGCTTTAATTTCGGAACACATCCTCGGACTGCCGGATTTTCGGGAACCAGATGAACCACTTCCGGCTCTGTTAGAACCACACTGGAAGTGGATAAGTTCCTAAATCTTTTGGTGGTAAAAGTGTCCGAATCGGTCAAAAATTGCCAAAGTTACAAGCGTTTCAATTTGTGGGTACCCGGGTCGAGCACTTAAAGGTGTTTTTTGGGATCATGGGATAGATGCGCTTGGAATGTGTCTAATGTGTGCTTATCGACTACACGCGATTGGACTTTGGCAGTCTGTGGACGGTTCCACTGGTCATACTTGATTGTGGTCGCAAATTGTTGCTGAGGACAAGTTTGCCCTTGCTCCTAGCGATGTAACGCTCATGCGTACTTTTCCGTATAGGACTTTCTCAAGTGTCTTTCCTCCTAGACAGGAGTGGATGTCAGACTACATGGAAAGGAAAATTTCCGACTTTGTGGTCTGTTATACCGATGGCTCCTTGTACGAAGGTCGCGCGGGTGCCGGTATTTACTGCCATGAGCTGGAATTGGAGGAATACTATTCGTTGGGTAGTTACTGCACCGTTTTTTAAGCTGAAATATTTGCAATTATGTGCGGAGCTCAGTTTGCACTTCAGAAAGAACTGATAGGCAAGCCGCTATAAAAGCCCTGTGTGTGGCTATTTTTCAATCTAAAACAGTCATCGCCTGCCACACCCTATTAGAAGAACTAAGCATTCTAAATGCCGTTCATATGGTTTGGGTTACTGGCCATTCTGGTATAACCAGAAATGAATGGGCTGATGAACTAGTAAGATCTGGAGCACAACAGTCGGTTTTCGGACCGGAACCCGCTTTACCAATTGCGGCATGTTGGATAAAGCATGTCAAACGAAAAGTTTCATCGTTAAGCCTTGTGAGAAGGTTGCGAAATTTCTTTTGCAACACTCAAAGGTAAATTGCAGCTTTCTTGTTAGATCACTGACTGGTCACTGCAGACTAAATTATCATATGGCTACGATTCAGCGAGCTGAATCGTTTCATTGTAATTTATGTAAATCCGACTACGGTACACCATATCACGTAATTTGCAACTGTCCTGCAGTAGCACAATTGCGTCATAGGATCTTTGGATCCTACGTCTTAAATGAATCGGATTTTAGGAAACTAAAATTACGAGACATTTTAATGTTTCTGACCGAAAGCGGTATTGAGCTATAGGCTCTTATTTATCATGAGTATAGCCCCCAGGGGGTGTCCACTACCAAGGATTGCAGTATCCCCTCGGGGGTACAAAAATCTCTCGGTATGTATGTGTTTGTATTTGTCCAAATTCCTCATCCACCCCTTCCTATTCCTCTTGGTTTCCTTCCCGTCCTCATCAGGTAAATGATGACACGGGCAAGATGGGCAAGGCACAAATCTGCCACATGATTGTGAGGAACGTGCTGCTCGAGCCAAAGATGCTGATACCTGATACCAGATTTTTGACGTAGGACTACGTCTTTGTTTACTATACTGGGACTGAGTAGCAGTTTGTGAAAACGAAAATAGAAGTGTAACGTTTGAATGAAAGATTTCAAATGCTGATAACTACTAAACTACTGAACGGAACTGAAAAATTTATATGTCGTTGGATAGATAAAATTACCAGCAATTTTATGAAGAAGGTGAGAGAGCAATTTTATGGAGGGCATAAGAGGGGGAGCTCCTAAACAAACAAAACGCAAATTTCCTTAAAACCTGGAACCTGGATGGAACCTTTGCCATGTGGAAGTTGCAGAAGGCAGAATTTTTTTTCTATGGTGTACTGAAATCCCTTACCCTTCTAAGAGGGGGGAGGGGGTTCCCACTGCAAATGAAATACACATTTTCTCATAACCAGAGATGGTTCGATTACTTTGACTCAATTTTGATTCATTTGACAGTAGCGTCTTAACGGCGCCAAATATGACAAAGCTATGTATGGGACATTTATAGAACAGGATATTATCTATAATTTTGCTGAATTAAGATTTGCTATATGTTTTGTAGTTAGGGCGCTACAATGATTGTATTTTATTAGTGACTAAATGAACGTTCATTTAGTCACTGATC
Organism: Sabethes cyaneus; assembly: GCF_943734655.1. Classification (NCBI taxonomy): domain Eukaryota; kingdom Metazoa; phylum Arthropoda; class Insecta; order Diptera; family Culicidae; genus Sabethes; species Sabethes cyaneus. The sequence continues at coordinate 107,973,634 of NC_071355.1, forward strand.
AGTTACTAACGTTGTAGCACCGTAACTATAAAAGATACTGCAAAACTTTGTGCTTAAAAATTGTTGATTAGAACAAGTTTTACAAATGTCCCATATAGAACATTGTCATATTTGGCTCGGCTGAGACGGTACTGTCAAATGAATCAAATCTGTTCATGACTCTAGAACTAATCAAGCGAATGGAACCAAATTTGGCATGTGGGGGTTTCAGGAGGCATGATTTTTTTCTGTGGTGAATTATGACCCCTCCCCCTTTCAAAAGGGGGGCTTCCATATATATATATATATATATGAAATATAAATTTCCTCATAACTCGAGAACTAATCAGGCAAAAGGAACAAAATTTGGCATTTGGGAGTTTATGTAGGTAAGATTTTTTTCTATGGTGTGCTGAGACCCCTTCTCCTTCTAAGAGGGGGCGGGAGGGGGCTCCCATACAAGTAAAATACAAATTTCCTCATAACTCTAGAGCTAATCAAACAAATGGAACCAAATTTGGCATGTCGGCTGCTCGGAAGGCAAGAATTTTTTCTATGATGAATTGAGACCCGTCCTCACTTTAGGAGGGGACCTTCTCGGAGCAAGAGACTGTGAATTGACACCATCAACTTACGTGCCTGTTGCCATTTATGTCAAAAGAGAAGGACATTCGAATGGCACGTCATATTTGCAATGAACGTACTTTGGCTTTAATGTTCTTTGTAACCAATGGACTTTTTAAAGGCCACAAGCGAGTTAAAGTGAGTTTATTGATACATATCACGCTATGCATAATCATATTTAATACAATGATCTGTGGGCTGGCCATTCATTACTATTTCAACCTTTATGATGTACACAAATGATTTTTAAAAGAAATCTCTATATCTCAATGCATTGATTGCAGGCCTTGTACTTATGAGCCCCCGTCCACGTATTTTCGAAGCCACCATTGTATTTAATGAAGAATTGAATCTGAATATTTCACTCTTGTCTTTTAAACATTCACTTGAACAATGGCACTCACAGATTCTTGTTAACATACATATATGCTAGAAATGTAGTTTTCATTAGTCTTTGATCTAAGGATCTGATATAGTCCTACGTCACCCTTTCATGCAACCCTTAGCGATGTATACCTTGTAGTTTTATAACTGATTTTGACGTAGGACTACGTCTTATGGCAAGTTTTGAGATAGGGTGTCATTCCAAAAAATCGAAAAATGCGAGCGTCACGAAAAATGAAAGGTTTTGAGCGCTAATAGCTCAGAGGTTTTCCTATCGATTTTCAATATTCTTACACCAATCGATCGGAAAATCTTCTAAGAATTGACCCAAATGAAGAAAAGTATGGATTCTTGATGTTGAACTGTTGAAAAATTGAAAATAATGAACCTATGTTTTACCAGAATTCTCGCTTCGTGATTGGTTGGAAGATTCTTTGCGATGATCTAAACCTATACCAATTTGATATCTGTGCTTGGGAAGTAAGCCAAAACAAGTGACCAAGTTTCCTCATTTGAACAAGATTTCTTAACACCGCGGTTCAACCTAGATCATTTTGATGTCCTTGGGAAGTACGCCAGGGAGAGTAACAAAGCCCCTTCGTGCCAACAGATTTCTTACGAACGCGATTAAACCTAGTCCAATTTGATGTCTGTGTTAGGGAAGTGTGCCAGAAAAAATGACACAAGCAGAGTTGCCATTTTGAAATCTGTGTTTGTAGTTTAAAAATCTGTGAAAATCTGTAAAACTATCGAAAAAAATCTGTTACTAAATCTGTGATACATAATTATGCTTCCATGAAGAAAAATTAGCATTTTAATGTTTTTGAACAATATGGTTCATTCAATATCATCCAAACGCTTCGTGAATTTTGTTTTAGATGCGCAGTAATTTCGGTTTTGTAACTTTACCTCCCGATTTTTTGTGCCATTTCGCTTCCAGTGATAAAATTGATAAACTTTTCTTCAACATGTAGCATATCTGTGAAAATCTGTGATTTTCAAAAATATCTGTCATCTGTGATCACAGATTCTGTGCTTTAAAATGACGAAAAAATCTGTGATTTTACAGAAAAACCTGTGAAAATGGTAACCCTGGACACAAGTTCGTTGTCCCAATAGGTCGCAAATTCTTCACTGCGAGACGATTAAACCTCGGCGAATTTGATATCTGCGTTGGAAAAATGTGCTACAGCTGTAGTGTTCGGTTATAATACGACTCTGTATGAAGGTGAAATTAGTCATCATCGATTCTGCCAATTTTAAAAGCAGTTTTTTTGTTTAAATTCGGTTTATGAAAATATATTCGCTGTGTTCAGATTGGCAAGAAGAATGCAGTATATACATTTTTAAAAACACAATCCCGCTTTTGGGCCGAAAAATTTCTTCCAAAATTGGGCTTTCCGACGAAAAGTCAATGACTGCTAGTTTCCCGTGAATACGCATGCTTACCATTTCATTAGAAGTGTATTGAAAAGATGTGCTGTTGATAAAATGGGATTGAATTGGTAAAATCCCTTCAACGTGGGGAACCATGGGTAATAAAAACAATCTTTAATTTCAGTAAGGTAGCAGGAAAGCAATAGTTTGTGTTCTTGATTTTGTTAAATTGTTTTCAAATGCACAATCTTTTGAGAATTGAACGTATGTAATGTTACTAGTTTGATAAATGTTACATACAACGCATGTAGCATGTATATATGTTGCATATAGCATGTATACACGAAGAATCGAATGATTACAAGCATGAATACATGCTACTATCTCTTTAAAGAGACTTACGTAGTCCTGCGTCACCTATATATGCGGTCGTGTCTTGTACAACCATAAACCAGTTTTGTTTTACTGACCCATAATACTGGGAGCATTGACCCATAATTCTGACCAGGTTTAAAAGTGGCCCATAACACTGGGAATGGAACATGCTTACATTTTGTTGTTCCGCAAAAAAGTGTGTGATTTTGGAATAAGTTTACCTACACAACATCAAATTATGATATATTTACAACAAATTAAGTTATAAATAAACTGTAAATTATTTAAATCTGTGTTTCTACCAATAACAATAACATCATCATGCTTAACATCATTGTTCGGTGATGAATGAACATAAAAATGGGACCAAATAGTAACAGCCCAAGTAACCAGTGAGCACTTAAAGAAGCAGAAATCTAGCTTTTTATTAGCCTATGGTGCACACCATATCGTGCAGCATAGTTCAATATGCCTATAAAAAGCTGCTAGAAAGCCGGTTTTGGCGAAATATCCGGCTACATTAGTGCTTGGAGATTTACAAATGTCATAAAACGTAACGCCTGTTGCGTAACGGTAAAACGTCAAACATAAAAAAATGCGAAAAATATATTGTACATCCTTTTTTATCTTCCCTCTCTGTTATGCTTATATGGCGTACTTTGTTGATGTTTCAAGATTGCTTTTTTGTTACTTTCTTTTTCGGTTAGAATTGAACCGCCAGCCAGCCAAATCTGTCGATTACGTGGCTTGGAGTGAAGGAGTAGGGCAACGCCTTTACCAGTTGATCTGTAAACGGTAGTTGCGAGTCAGCTGCCAATAGCTCTACTTAAATTACCGAAATTCTTAACTCGGATGTTTGATTTGCTTATCGAGGTGGAATGGAGGGAAAGATTTTATTTTTTACATTTCTTCCATAAGTTGCGCTTTGGGAGAATTACCTACCTTTTATTTTCTTTTTATGTGATGGTATACATGTATAGAAATATTTCTTGTAAAATCCGTCTGCATATGCCATATAGATTCGTGTTGACGTTTATTCTATCGGCGGTGCAGGATTGTGCGTAAGATAAAAAGAGAGGGAAGAAGAGGCGAACCAGTCGCAGGCTGAAAACCTCTCTAATATAGAATAAAAAAAGAGGGAAGCATTTTTGCTTTTATTACACGTACGTTCGCAATGAGAATTTCTGCAAGTGTGAGCAGTGTTCAAAATCTCTTTTGATGCCGGTAACGGCAATAAAGCTTGCTTAGAGCATCTAATCAGCTTTTCATAGTGCTTCAAGTAAATTTTAATTCAACATTGAGAATGCCATTTTAAAGCTACTATGCATTGACAATGCTGAATTATATCTGGCAGCATGTAACTTGCAAATATAGAGCAGTTTTCAAGCTTAATTCAGTGCTTAGCGGTTACCTGGGAGTACCGTCATCCGGGGTGAGATTGTGCCACGGGGGTGAGATTGTGCCAAAAACCAAAAATGTTTATTTGTGAAAATTTATTATATCTATAGAAACTGGTGACTTAAATTCAAAATGATGATGAAAATAACATATTTATTCATAACTTAAAATGGAACACAGATAATATTAGCAAACTATTTAGTCTACATAGGGTTTCAAAGTTCGCGATCAAAAATACTCGGAAATAACGTTTTGCACACGTAATACTTTTAGCCCCCCGTACACTTTTTCGCGCTTACTGCAAATTTTCACAGCTTTTCAACCGTACCTGATGGTCCAATTTTGTAGCAAATTACACTTTACTTGACATAAGCGTGTAGGGCGCTATATCTCTGCATATTAGCGTTGGTAAGAGGAAATGCTTATCAACTTAGGGACTATATTGGCTCGTTTTATTATCCCTGATTTCCCTGATCGCGGATAAGTTCAAGTTGTTACGTGGTTTTTGAGCCGTAAATCTCGCATGTGCATAGTATTTTTCGATATAAATTAAATTATGGTTATATATAAGCACCATTGGTATTGTATTAAATTTGTTAAAAAGGTATTTTTTATATCTTAATTTTCGTAGTTACTGACTTTACAAGAATATTTTCGAATATCCAGGTTAGTCTCATATGACTGATGCTTACATACTTACATCATCCATCTAGCTCCGCCCATCTACTAACAACAATTCCTTTCCCGAAATACTTGTGAAGATGCAGAGGATTCCCTGGTCTTTAGTAGCAACAAGTATTGGACTAACATTCCTTTCCATCCCACCAGGACCCGCATTCGGACGTGGCCGGCATCGGTATTGATCAGCATGCAGGGACCTGATAAGGTTGCACAATGAAAAATAGCGTGCTGTCCCAAGTATGCTTTTTCCAGCCATCATTTTGCAATTTTCATCGGTCCTGGTCAATAACGGAGTAGCAGCACACGAGCGGTATCCTATGCTTATGCTTATGCTTATGCTAAATTACACCTTACTTGACAAGTTACACTTTCTTCGACTCTTAATTACTTTTCTTCTTATTACGAACAGTGACGTAAATGTACGAAACGAAACACAAACTACGGCACAGATTTTAGCTTACTTTGTTTCGAAAGCACACCGATTTTGCTTTTCAGAGATACTAATTCTCAGCAATAGTGCAGAATTCGGGAAATTTTCTGAACGAAAAACTTTTTTTACCTTTTTCCAATTTTCGAGATGGCTGGTCTAATTGGTTTATTGTTCACACACGGCCCAGTACGGTTGCTCTCATATAAAACACTGTCTCTTGATCACTATTTTATTCAATACGGTCACTCGATTCGCCCCACTTTGTCGTGTAACAATTTTAAATATACAGCTCAACGATGATTGCATCTCGTGTGTGCATTTATGCTTAAATACTGTCCATTTTGCTTTTGCCGTTTGCAGAGGGCCAACAATTCTGGCTTCGTTTGCTGCCTCAATACACCCGGTAGTATAACAGTCAATTAGTAATCAACACTAGTTCCTGATTTTGTCTTCTACTTTGCTCAATTTCACTAACAAACATTTACAATCTACGACGCTGATTAGTAAAAACCCGAATCGTTACAACTTGACAATGCTTCCGAGGCACTGTGACTTCGCCAGTCGGAAATGGCGTTCCGAGGGAAGTATTTTTCCCTTTTGTTTTCGCTGTCACCATACAATGAAGGGGCCTTAAGGGCCCCCTCGATCCTAAAACCCCGCGCGGAAGGAACAAATCAAAAAAAGAAATAAATCAACCGTTTTTAATCGCACTACCGACCGGACGGGTCGGCGTGCCAAATTGGACTCTCATTTATTTTCCTAAACTTTTTACACAAAGTTAATTCTTACTTGCTAAAAACTCTTCGCCCTAAGGAAACTCCTCCTTCGCGAGGTAGTTCCGTCCTATTCTGCCTAGCGGCAGACCTCACGCTGTCCGTTGAGCTTCCCTCTCGCGCATACATTTTAGCCCCTCGCGCGGGAACTTTGTTTTTTGTCAACTCGAACAGTTCCGCGCTTCGTTGTTTACCTTAGTCGGCAAAACTGCAACTTCGCGCAACCCCGCATTTGTTTTGGGAACTGTTCGTTACGGCAGGTTAAGAAACTTGCGCGTTCATTAACCTAGAATGGTGCCGAACGCGTTGTTTTTCAACGAAGTATTTTGCCCTACCGGCGCCGTCGCTCGATCGAGTCACTGACCGGCGCGGGTAATCGAATAAAATGTTGAAGTTAATAATAATATGATTTGATCCAGGATTTCGTCCTTCGGATCCAGGCAGGATTAATATACGGGAGAGTAGCGGGCAGGGTCGCTACACTTGTAAAAAATGAGTCCCATTTACTAACCCTAACAAGAAAACGCATCAACTTGCTATTTTGAAGGTATATAAACTAATCATTTACAATGTATTGAAAGGTTATTATGCGTTGGATAAGTTTTGATTACGAAAATAATATTTTTCGAAACTTTGTACTTTTCGAGCTTCACGGGGGTGAGATTGTGCCAAGCTATAATGATCGACCCAATTTGTGTATTTCACATACACAACAAAAATACGTCAGTATACACCAGTACACTCACATTCTTTACTATTGAGCACAATATTTTGACAGATTAGATTGCATTATCTATTTTGGAGCAAACAGAATCGTAGGTCGGTAAATAATTTAAACTGGTTTTTACTTTTTCTCTGGAAATTTCAAATGCTTTGAATAAACACTCTAATATAAGACGAATATTTTATACCGTGTATAAACTGCCAGTTTTAAGGAGGGGGAGAGGGGTGGGATGGGTTACATGTTCTGCGGCCGTGAGTTCTCGAACGAAGTAATGGTTGCTTTTGTTAAATGATCAAATAGGTATGCCCCTTAGGATACACGCCCTTCATATATCTCCCCCTTGTTAACCCTAGAAACGCTACTGGCTATATAAAGGCTGTTCATTGACTGTGAACTCATTTTTAGTTATTTCAGATCTCCCCGGGTTATTTTCGTTCACACTTTTTGCATGATGCGTTGTTTTCGGCCGACCCCCTGCCCCTATAGTCCCCTATAGTCCATTTAATTCATGGACGGCCCCATATGAACTACTTTATACTGATATTTATGTGTATTGTTTATAAACATGCTAATGTTCACTGTTTAGGTTTTTAGCTCAGCTTTATGTTTTTGGCACAATGTCACCCCCTAGAAGGGGTGAGATTGTGCCAAAGTTCATGCACTTCCAGTAAAATTAGGTTTTACTGTAGCTAAACCATCTCTACGGGGGACTGCCCCCCGCAGTGGCCGGCGCTTCCGACGGTAGGTCGCCGGCAACACTCGCGGCCTGTGGCCGTCTCGCGCTGAATTATCTAATGTTACTATCAGGGATGGAAGATCAGTGATTTTGATAAAATCTGTGAGTTATCGCTACACACACAAATCACGATCCGTACAGATCATGACAAACAGTGAATCATTAACGTTGATCACAAGATTTTGTTCTCTAAACAGTCTCACCCGTCGATCACAGTGTTACATCTTACCTAGCTGCGAGAAAAAAGGTTCACACATTTTGTTTGTATTGTGATTCATACGATGCACACAGCCAATCGTCTGTATCTGTTATATTTCTCAACGCAATCATGCAATGAATATGATCTGACACGAGGTTTGTCATAATCTGTGCGGATCGCGACAAAGTGTTTGTCGCTAACAAGTAGTGATGTCAATGAATCTGAATCTGATCGCTTATATGATCTTGATCACTAGAAGCGATTTTTTCCATCCCTGGTTACTATTGATAGTTTTTGGTGGTCTTGTTATTGATTAATGTTTTATAAAAGAGTCTAAAATTTCGAGTTCGATTAGTTTTTGAGTAACGCAAAAATTTCTGTTTTATTTGTATGAGAGTCCTTATCCCCCTACAATAGGGGTGAGGAGCCTCAAACCATCATTAAAAAAATTCATGCCTCCAAAACCCCCCACATGCCAAATATGGTTCCATTTGCTTGATTAATTCTCAAGTTATAAGGAAATTTGTATTTCATTTGTATGGGAGCCCCCCTCCTAAAAAGGTAAGGGGTTTCAATTCTTCATAGAAAAAATCAGAGGGGTTGTGTACAAGACACGACCGCATATATAGGTGACACAGGACTACGTAAGTCTCTTTGTAGTGATAGTTGCATGTATTCATGCTTGTAATCATTCGATTCTTCATGTATACATGCTATATGCAACATATATAAATGCAACATGCGTTTTATGTAAAATTTATCAAAGCAGTAACATTGCATACGTTCAGTTCTCAAAAGATTGTACATTTGAAAACAATTTAACAAAATCAAGAACACAAACTATTGCTTTCCTGCTACCTTACTGAAATTAAAGATTGTTTTTATTACCAATGGTTCCCCACGTTGAAGGGATTTTACCAATTCAATCCTATTTTATCAACAGCACATCTTTTCACTACACTTCTAATGGAACGGCAAGCATGCGTATTCATACAGAGTCGTATTATAACCGAACAGCTTATACAGCTGTAGTACATTTTTCCAACACAGATATCAAATTCGCCTAGGTTTAATCGTCTCGCAGAAAAGAATTTGCGACCTGTTGGGACAACGAACTTGTGTCATTTTTTTCTGGCACACTTCCCTAATACAGACATCAAATTGGACTAGGTTTAATCGCGTTCATAAGAAATCTGTTGGCAGGAGGGGGCTTAGTCACTCTTTCTGGCGTACTTCCCAAGCAAGGACATCAAAATGGTCTAGGTTGAACCGCGGTGTTAAGAAATCTTGTTGAAATGAGGAAACTTTGTCACTTGTTTTAGCTTATTTCCCAAGCACAGATATCAAATTGGTATAAGTTCAGATCATCGTAAAGAATCTTCCAACCAATCACGAAGCGAGAATTCTGGTAAAACATAGGTTCATTATTTTCAATTTTTCAATAGTTCAACATCACAAATCCATACTTTTCTTCATTTGGGTCAATTCTTAGAAGATTTTCCGATCGATTGGTGTAAGAATATTGTAAATCGATCGGAAAACCGCTGAGCTATTAGCGCTCAAAACCTTTCATTTTTCGTGACGCTCGCATTTTTCGATTTTTCGGAATGACACCCTATCTCAAAACTTGCCGTAAGACGTAGTCCTACGTCAAAATCTATGCCTCCAAAAACACCCACAAGCCAAATATGGTTCCATTTAATTAATTAGTTTTCGAGTTATGAGAAAATTTGTATTTCATTTGTATAGGAGCCCCCGCTCCTAAAGTGGGAAAGGGTCTCAATTCAACATAGAAAAAAATTTTATCTCCAGAAACACACACATGTCAAATTTGGTTCCATTTGCTTGATTAGTTCTCGAGTTATGCAGAAATTTGTTGAATTTGTATGGGAGCCCCCCCTCTTAGTGGAGGGAGAGATCCTTTGCCATCGAGAGAACCTTCCCTGGCCCCAAAAACCCCTACATGCAAATTTTCACGCCGATCGGTTCAGTAGTTTTCGATTCTATAAGGAACATAGGAACAGGCAGACAGAAATTCATTTTTATGGGTATAGATTTTTTGTGCTTGGTACCGTGAACGCAGGTAATTCCGATCAGCCCCAAATTAATAAGAATCCTCAAATCAAAGCGTGCCCTTGAGCTATGAGTTTTAATTCAATCTTCTAAAAATCGGTTACTTTGGTTGAGTGATCGGAATTAAGAACTAATCGGAATTACCTGCCGATCGACCTGCGAAACTGAGTCGAATGGTAGCTGACACTTGGCTCACTGGACCTTCTTTCGATATTCGGATTTCAGAGTGATTCCTATACCTTTGTAATATATATTTTAGAGTAGAAAAGTAAAAAGAAGACGTTAATTCGACTGTTGCAAGTAAAAAGAAAAGACGTTATTTTGAATTTCTTTTTCTCTAGTGAAATTTAATAAACAACAAATAAACAAAATAATCGTGAAAAAGTTCTTCTTTCATTTAATAATATTGTATTATAATATTCGGATTCCACTAAGATGCTTATAAAAACTTAGTTTAAATTGTCTGTTACACTCGTTTGCTTCTGTTTTTTCGTACGTTTTAATAATGTTTACGCGCGTTTTCTGTTCACTGTTGTTCCTTCTTTTGCATTTAAATTCAATCTAACCCAGGTAACCAATAAGCATTAAAATAAGCAGTAAATCAGTCGTTTATTAGCATCCCTGGCGTTTTATACTGCAGGTTGTTGTTTATCAGCTTTTTGACTGCATAACTGTTGTAAATTGGCATGCACAATTCTATTTAAGTTCTTCTTGTTGGTAACTAGCTGCAAATAAGCATTGTCAGCACTATAAGAGGGCTAGCAGTAAAGTAGCCGCATATTTTGCCAAAATAGCATTTAGGTAGCATTTAAGGCAACTTAAATGCTTATTGGCTTGCTTTTTAAATTGCATTGGAAATGCCTATTGGTTACTTGGGAAGTTTGCGCTTTTTCAACATGTTATCATAAATTCTGATGAATCAAACCACAGTAGCAACTGTCTGGTACAAGAGTTTAGTTTAATGCCTCCTATATTGCGATCCTTTATGAAACTCTAAAGTCGACAATGAACCGAAAAAATGTAAAATAAACATAGGGTAAGTTTTAACTTATGGTGAACACCCCAGTAAACTATTTGGTTTGTATATCTCGATTGCAACTGAGATATACGAAATCATATATGAACGAAAAAGTTATATTTCACACCGTATAAGAACATATATGACCAAAGTGGAGGCAATATACGTGCGAAAATTTTTACAATCTATACCTATAAAAAAGGATTTCTATCTGTCTGTCTGTCTGTATGTTCCTTATAGAATCGAAAACTACTGAACCAATCGGCGTGAAAATTTGCATGTAGAGGTTTTTGGGGCTAGGAAAGGTTTTAGTGATTGTTAGAGACCCCTCCCCCCATTAAAAGGGGGGGCTCCCATACAAATGAAACACAAATTTCTGCATAACTCGAGAACTAATCACGCAAATAGAACGAAATTTGGGTATGTGGGTGCTTTTGGTGACAAGAATTCATTCTATGGTAAATTGAGACCCCTCCACTCTTTAGAAGGGGAATTATGGCTCCTCTACCCTTTAAGAGGGGGGGCTTCCATAAACTGAAATACAAATTTCCTCATAACTCGAGAACTAATCAAGCAAATGGAACCAAATTTGGCATATGAAGGTTTTCGAGGACAAGAATAATTTCTATGGTGAAATAGGACCCCTTCCCACTTTAAGAGGGGGGCTCCTGTACAAATGAAAAATAAATTTCCACATAGCTGGAGAACTAATCAAGCAAATGGAACCAAATTTAGCATGTGAAAGTTTTCGAGGGCAAGAATATTTTCTATGGCGAATAAGGACCCCTCCTCACTTTAAGAGGGGGGGCTCCTATACAAACGAAATACAAATTTCCTCATAACTCGAGAACTAATCAAGCAAATGGAACCAAATTTGGCATGTAAGTGTTTTTGGAGACAGGATTTTTTTCTATGATGAATTAGGACCCCTCCCCAATTTAAGAGGATGAACTTCCATACAAATGAAATGCAAATTTCCTCTTATCTCGAGAACTAATCAAGCAAATGGAACCAAATTTTGCATGTGAGAGTTTTAGATGGCAGAAATTTTTTCTATGGTGAATTACGACCCCTCCCCCTTTTAAGAGGGGGGGGGGTCCCATACAAATTGAATACAAATTTCCTCATAACTTGAGTACTAATCAAATAATGGAACCAAATTTGGCATGTGGGGCTTTTAGGAGGCAGAAATTTTTTCTCTGATGAATTAAGACCCCTCCCCTGATTAGGAGGGGGGCTCTCATACAAATGAAATTCAAATTTCCTTATAACTTGAGAACTAATCAAGCAAATAGAACCAAATTTGGCATGTGGGAGATTTTGGAGTCTTGAATTTATTTTACGATAGTTAGAGCCCTCTCACCCCTGTTGTAGGGGGATATGGACTCTCATACAAATAAAACAAATATTTTTGCGAGACTCAAAAACTAATCGAACTCGAGAAATTCGAGACTCTTCCATAAAACATTAGTCAATAACAAGACTACAAAAACTATCTATAGTAACACTAGATCATTCAGGACGAGACGGCCGTGAGTGTTGCCGGCGACCCGCCGTCGGAAGCGCCGCCCACTGGGGGGAGGCAACTTCCCGCAGAAATCACTATTGTCGAGGTTTGTTTGTTTTCCTAGGTCTACCTGGGTTTCCTGGAACGAGCGACAGCGAGTAAGGAGAGGATCGCGAAATGGTACTTCTCACAAAAAAATTTTCCGTGAAATCATACTTTCCGCTTAAAGTTTTTCGCAAAATAATATTCGGCGAAATGTTGTACAATCATGGCGAATATTACTATCCGCTTTCTGGCTATGCAATGAGGGGACAGAGGAGTTGTTTTCTACTTTAGTGTGAGGGAAAATTGTAAATTTGTATATTAAACTACCCATTCCTGGTAACTAATAAGCATTAACATAAGCAGCAAATCAGCGTATCTGGCATTTTATAATGTACGTTGTTGTATATTAGCTTTTTGACTGCATAGGTGTTGTAAATTGGCATCCAAAATTGTATTCAAATTCTTCGTGTCGGTAATTAGCTGTAAATTAGCATTGTCAGCACTATAAGAAGGTTATCAGTAAAGTAACTGTATATTTTGCCAAAATAGCATTTAGGTAGCATTTAAGGCGACTTAAATGCTTATAGGCCTACATTTGAATAGCATTGGTGATGCTTATTGGTTACCTGGGATGCTTTCATAGTTACGTAACTGCCAAAATGAATCATCTAAGGTTGAACTCCTCAGTAACTTGCAAAACTCGAGATTGTGACAAAGATTATCCGAGATTCATGATTTATGTACAACACAGATTAATTTGTGGCAATACGAGATTTGTCGGGTCAGCTAGTTATTTATAATTCCATCTTGCATTTTATACAGCGGTTTGTATAATACGCAACTTAATACTCCTGAATATATGATGCAGATGTAACTTAGTATTGCAATCATCTGTACTACTTTATAATTTACAGTCATGAGCGTGTATGAGGACACGCACGACCGCAAAGCAATTTATTGTTCATTTTGTTTTGACATACTCTAGTCAGTATGCAATTCCGATGTAAAATTGACATGCATACAATTTAATGTGAACTTTTCATTACGATCTTGTGTTATTTGGGCCTTTACCTATAATCGACATAAATTTAACATGTGTAAATGAGACATAAATTTAACATGTGTAAATTCTCTTCGTGCTTCCTCTCTTCCGCTTATCGCGGCGATGCAAATGCACTTGAATGGATTCATTCTGCATGAAACGGTTGCTGGCGTTATTTGCTAGCTATTGGTAACAAAAAATTGCATTGGAATGCATTCATGTTGCCGTAGTAAACGCAAGAGAGGAGACACAAAGAGAATCCCTCATTTACGCATAGGCCTCTTTCACATGTTGCGCGAGATTTTCAATAAGCATAGGTCCATGAAGTAATTTGCGGTTTCGTCACTAACGAGAATGACATTAACTGCGGCTCGTTTATGTAGGAGTGAGTTATGGGGAGCGAAGAGTGGAGGAGAGGATCCGGGAGTTTGATATTTGATGTTTTTGATATTATTCCTTCCTACTTCAAACAGCCTCACCGAGGGCCCCAGCTAATCTCAAAAAATCTTTATATGTGTGCGTGGTGGAATACTTCATTATACGGCTACAGATGAAAAAATATCGCCAGTAGTAACCTGATCAGGAGGGCATAACAAAATTATAACTGATATTGTTATTTTTTGACCGATTTTTTGCTAACAACGGCTGTTATAAAGTAGCCACTGTAAGTGGTTAAAATAACTCAAATTCTAACAAAACTGTTAGCAGTTATAGCAAAAATATAACAAAGTTTATTATGTTTTGAACAAAATTGTATCAAAATTTGTTACGATATTTCCAACAAATTTTGTTAAAATATAGCAAAAGCTTCTTTACCTCTGTCTGCTATATCGACATTTTCCCGGCCTATTGTTAAAAATAGTACAACTATTTATCGGGAACATTTACAAATAGCAACAGAAAAACTTTCACACATTTTTTCATTTTCGAAAACCGCACCCTTTCCGTCGGAATTGAACTCACGACATACCATGATGCCATCGTCTTAACCACTGTACCAGAACTACTCTTGAATGAAGGTAGTTTAAATGCTCATATGATTTGATCGATAGCTTATCTTAGGTTGCCAGTTTTCGCTGTTCGGGCTGTCTGTAAATAGATCTCTTTTGGTACGAGCCCGTGATCGAATCGAATCCGTTTTATCAGTATTGCACTATTTTGACAGTGTTGCAGGATGTGTTTTCAAACATACCAGAAAATAAATTGAAGTGAACCTGACTGTTCAAACTTTTTTTTAAGTGACTTTTATATTCCAGGTTCTGATTCTATAGGTGTTATTGCTGATTTTGGTAGAAACCACCTGTGGCTGGTTAAAAACAATTATGAACCTAATTATTTTAGTGATGCGTGGAAGAAAATTTTCTCAATTATACGAGGTTTTGTTAGTAAAGGATTGGAGAAAACACTGGTTGCTTTTAAATTTTGTAAACAAGACGTAAACCGAGCAAAAAAACTAAAACATTTTATTCTATCGTTAATTAATTTTGTCATAATGTGTTTGCACGATTACGTTTTGTTCCAAGCATCTACCAACAAAATAAAAGTTTGAGAGATTTTCTTTTTAATCCTAATACAATACTATGGTCGTAGCTTTGGAAAAAATGGAAAAATGGAAAAAAATCTAGTTTGCTCATATTTAAGATTCCACAACAATTCAAAATTAACTCTTTCGTTTATTAAAACAAAGGTTTTTGCCTTTCTACTATATATATATATTTATAGAAAGTATAAAGGTATAGAAATCACTTGGAAAACCGGAAATGGAAAGAAGGTCCTGCGGGCCGAATGTCATATACCATTCGACTCAGTTTCGAAAACTGAGCATTTTCTGTGTGTGTGTGTATGTGACGCTTTTAATCTCACTCACTTTTCTCGGCTGATGGCTGGACCGATTTTAATGTTCTTAGTGTCAAATGAAAGGTCTAGGTGTCCCATAGGTCGCTATTGAATGTCATACTGATCGGTTCAAAAGTTATGTATAAAAATACGAAAAATATGGGACTTCATCATCTCATAGGTCCCTTAACCGATTTGAACAAGATTGATTGCATATGAAAGAGGAGCCTTGCAAACCCTTAACTTCCAAATTTCATGACGATTGGACTTGTAGTTTGAAAATTACATAAAGAAATGTGAAAAAATAGTATTTAAAACCATTGGCGGAACTAGCGCTCACTTCTGGGGGGGCTATAGCCCCTGGCATTTTTTCGACCATTTTATTTCTTTGGCATATTAAGATTAAATGTACATTGATGCATAGGAACTTTAAGTTGTGATGCATATAAAAATTACTCTTAGGTTTTTAGTATGTTAAGTTATCTAACTATAGTTTTTTCTTAAATTTAAAAATCCAGCTTAAATTTTCTAGGGGGGGCTTAGCCCCCTAGCCCCCCCCCCCCCCCCTAGTTACGCCAATGTTTAAAACATATTTTTGAAACATATAACCATTAATTCAATGAAAAACATCACACATTTTATTATTATTTGAAAATTACTGCTGAGATCTATCAAACGAAACCGAGTTATTTAAAATCGGACGGTGTGAAATCAAAACAAATATTGATTGTATGCAATGTGTGTGATGTATGTGTGAATGTATGTATGTATGTATGTATGTATGTATGTATGTATGTATGTATATATGTATATATGTATGTATGTATGTATGTATGTATGTATGTATGTATGTATGTATGTATGTATGTATGTATGTATGTATGTATGTATGTATGTATGTATGTATGTATGTATGTATGTATGTATGTATGTATGTATGTATGTATGTATGTATGTATGTATGTATGTATGTATGTATGTATGTATGTATGTATGTATGTATGTATGTATGTATGTATGTATGTATGTATGTATGTATGTATGTATGTATGTATGTATGTATGTATGTATGTATGTATGTATGTATGTATGTATGTATGTATGTATGTATGTATTGATTTCAGATTTCAATTGTCATTTTGTTCACTTGCTGTTACTCACAATTGTACAAGAAAAGCAAAAAGCGAAGAAAAGCAGTTAATTTAAGCATGTAGGTATAGTGGTGTATAGGATTAAAAATACTAGTGAGTTGATTTTTCCAAATAAATTTATACAAATTTCAAACAAATTTTGCGCATCAATATATGCTCTTTTTAATCAATAGATGATAGAGCTTAGAAATGTTATATGAAAAATAGAAAGTAAACGTTGCACGGTAGTAATTTTGTAAGATTTGTTTTCGTTAGTGACATTTTAAAGGACAGAGGTCTTATGTCATGTATCATATTTTAATAAATAAATCGAAAATGACAAGCACTGGAAATCATATCAATCATATTTCCTATTCTCAAGCATGTTTATGGCGCAGCTTTTGCACTATTTTTCGACCTCATCTTGTTTTCCTAACCCTCTTACATTGTAAAAACGATGCGATGAAGCTAATGACTATCTTTTCATGAAAGTACATTCAAAAGAAGCTTAAGTTTTGATTTTCATGCAAAAATAATTATCTGAAGGAGCGCCAGCTAAGAAAAAGTTCAATTTCTCTTTTTCATATCTAATGCTCTATTAAGTTATTTTTTGTAATACTGGTATATTGCAAAATTGAAGCTAAGCAAACTAATAGTAAAATTTTGAGATTAATCATTTTGCTGTCGATATCCTTTTTCTTCAAAAGCGAAGTATAATAATAATTTTTCTGAACTCTTGTTTTTCAAAGATTCTAACTTTTGAACGCATGGTATTAATATCAAAAAATCTGCTATGAACACATATTTCATATTGTCAATTAAAACAAATTTCGTATGTGGCTCTGAAGCCCGAAAGTTAAGGCCGACCGATTATAAAACTAAATAAGGTGTTACAAGTATTTACTCACCCAAGGAAAGAAAATTTAATTATTCTACGCAATACGTTGGGAATTTTACTGGCAAATAAGGATTTTGAGGAATACGGAACGGATATTTAAAAATATAGTCAAGTTAATTATACATAGATGTTCCTGAGAAATTAAATAATGATTCTTGTGGCAGTAGAAAGGCTAGGTCACGCCGCTAGGTGGATTAATTCGGGTTTTTTCAATTCGTTGTTAGAACCTAATAAAGTGCAGAAAATACCTAAAAGATGGCTTTCTAACTGCAATAGTTTATGTTTTAATATCATACACTTACTGTTGTCAGATGCTTAAAAAAATTGTTATCAAAACAACCAAAACTGTCTAAAATTGACGATAAAATTTTCTTAATGCAAAATTGATAGATATAAGAATTCGCTACATGTAATCCTTATTTCGTTCTGATTCTGATGCACTGAAACTGAACATAAAATAGGACTTAGATTACAATTTGAAATTTGAATTTCATTTGAAATTGCATATCAAATAGACATGGTATGGGATTTGATATTGGACCAAAATTTAAACTTGAAATTTGACATTAAATTGGACTTAAATTTAGAATTCAAATTGAATTCAAAATAAACATATTTGACTTGAAACAGGACTTAAAACTGAACTTTTTTTGTGGGGTGTTGAGTTGGAGCTGCCTGACAGCTTGATTTTCAAGGCTCAACTCAAGGAAGAATAAATTTTAGCTTCTATCTTGCAACAGTACTCCAGACGGACTAGCCTATGTTGGCCGGTTGAACAGTGGTTGGCCAGTACTGTCTTTAGATAGGTTTCTAAAATAAAACAAATTGACTTTAGTGCAATGTGGTTTTCCATGGTGGCTGAATATGTGTCTGAAGACGTGTGATAAGGTCGAATGAATAGGTACGTCACGTCGAGTTCTTCTTAGTTAAAAACCAAGTCAGGAAACAAATTTGAACTTGGTGGTGCTTTGTCGATTTTAAGTTACTTCATAAAATTTTAGAATTTTTAAACTTGGTCATAGCCTTTTTGAGTCTTTTATTAGCGAGTTGATGGACTGTAGCGTATTGCTGATTGGGTCTCGGTCCGGCTCGCGAGCAAGCTGAGTAGGTCACCGGACTGACATTCTTCGGTCAATTGAGCACCGTTCCTCGGACCAAGAGGACCAATATCAGCCAGGATTGCTCAGTAAGGTCTTTGTGTCATAGTTCGTCATGCGTTGTCTTGCTGTATTATGTTCGCTTTTCATTTTCATTTTTATTTTTGGCGCTTAAGGGGGTCAAGGAGATCAGGTCGCCAGAAAGAAATATCTATAACGTCCCTGCTGCGTCAAGGCAGAGAGAGGCCCGGCATCTGAGAACAATAATCGTGCCAATTAAACGGATCCTGGTCTTCGATGCCAAATGACAGTGAATAGCTCGAAACGGTGTTGAATGCAAAAACATAATGAAACTGCAGCGTATAGATGATGCAAACGCCATGCAGTTCTGTAATTGAAACGCTGTTGGGGACACATACCATACCTTGCACCCACATACCTGCTATGCAGGGTACCTGGAGTGATCCTCGCTACCAACCTCAGTTTTCCGGTCCCACCTTGTATTTTGAATCTGTTTCGATCAATTCTCCTTCCTGTCTTTCTTTGGCCACGTTCTAGTTCTAGTGATTACATGATTGTTCGTCATCAGCGTAATCTTCATCCAAAATTCTTTCCTCTGTAATGACCTGTAATACCCTCGTTGCCTCTCACACACATCAATACATTGTGGAAGACGAGGTTAAAACGAAAAAAATTAAATAAAAGAAATGGGATTTTAGTCAGTTTGTTTTGATTGTAATATTAGTTGGTAAACTTAGTTAAAAAAGGAAATTTATATATTTATAGGGGAGAGTAGCCAACAGTGAGACAACAGGAACAGTGAGTCAACGGGAATAGCTACGTCATAAAACATTCAAGATCCATGATATTTTCATGCAAAGTCAAGTTTGTGAACCTACATTGCATAATGTAGTTTCAGAAAAATTTGTTGATTTTTTAACATATTTTCCAACAAAAATTAGTTTTGGGGGGCTCAAAGTAAATTTTGTTGCAATCATTTTCAAGTGATTTTCAACAACAAAATACATATTAAATTAAAATTAAAATTACTGCATGGCATCAAATACTAATAAGAATAAATATTTGAAAAAATATAACAATCGAATTGTTTGCTAACTACGCTACTTCACTATTTTTCATAAAACATTCCTATTGGCAACGGTGAGACACAGAGTCGTGGGTGACACTGAGACATAACTTTTGCCATGCAAATTTTTTCAAATTTTTTTTTGTGTTCAATTGCAAATCAATCCATAGGAATTGACTGTAAATGAATTCTGAAGTGCCAGTTAAAAGTCAGATGTCCAAGATTTGTCCTTTATATGAGCATAAATGTATGTGTGAAAATAATCGGTATTTTCAATCATACCCATAATAATGTATGCTTTATAGACACAATAAACAACACGACACAATAAACATGTTCTTTATTACCCAAAAATATGGTTTAAATCGATTTCAAATTGGTGTCTCAGTATGCAATACTCGTTGTCTCACTCTTCCCACCTATTGGTTAACAGTGAGACAAAATACACCTCCACGTTTGCGGTTGTAACTAATTTAGCTTATAACCAAAACGACTAAAACTTTTTTCAAGTAACTAGAAGGATGCACCTTTCAAATAGATTGAAGAGCGCGTTGTTAGCTATCATCAAAAAAAAATTTTTGGAAAAAAAGTGTCACTGTTAGACGTCTCTCCTCTATATATAAAAATATTTTATTATCATATTAAAATAAGTAAAATTTGGATAAGTAAAATATTATAAGTAACATATAATAATCAATAAATTATTAAAAAAAACAAAAAAACTGGTGGTCTGGTCGACATGCGAATGCGAGACAGTGTTCTTCAACTCTAGATCCCAAGAATCACTGAAGTCAACTTGCATGGATATAGAATCGTATAAACACCGCCCACATAAGAGACTAAACAGAGTCAGAATAAAACTAAAAGAAAGGAAAAAAAGAAAGGGAAAAAAATAAAAAGACTCCTATTTAGCTCCCACTCCCATCCGCGAACCGGAAGTACGCGTCCAAAGGCTGGATCCACCAAGCCCAGGAAGATAGGACTTGGAATTGAACTTGAAATTTTTCTTGAAGTTAGGCTGGTATTGCATGTAAAATTTGGCTTGAAATCAGATTTGAAATTCTGTTTCTGTTCCTGTTTGCAGCACGAGGTGTGGCAGTTAGAGCCAAATCTGTCCAAGGCTGAGAGAAGGTGGTTGTGATAATGATAAAAGAGTCCGTGCGGACAACGCTAGTGCCATAATGCGTTGGTGATGATGAATTAATGAGGAGGAAGAAGAATGACAGAACTTGACTCTTTCCATCCCCGCTATAATTGTACAAGCAATAACAATGACTGTACTTATCTTGAAATTCTCCTTCCTTTTGTTTATCTGCTTCTCTGCCTGTGTCAGTCTTGTGGTACCTGTATATTCGTAATAACTTAAGGCCTACGTTGACTTCACGTCGTCCGTTCCAACGTCTTCAACCTGTAGCTGATCCCTCGTTGCCCCCACGACAACGTTAGGCTCGTCGTGAGGAGCAACGACCGAAATCAGACAACGAAAAAGAGAAGAAAAAGAGAAGAGGGAAAATTTTAGTCAACATGTTGACATGTTGCAATTTTCGGGTTAGTAATATTACGAGAATTCTATGTCTGTCCATCACCTATACTACTACCGTCTAACTACTCGCTAGGATGGACGCTACTCATGTCTCCAACTACCCATGTCATCACGGTCGGCAACCCAGCGCAGCACTGTTCTACCACCTAAGCTCATTAAAAGCCACAGCCGCTTGTTTATCTACCATCTTTGCAGTATTGTAGCTGTTGGCGTTAATTTTCGAATATTTTGTGCGGAATATTATTCAAGAGCAATATTATCGCTCAGAACTATCGAAAAACTACTTGAACTTCCGAAAAATAGAGCAGATGCGATATAATGGGGACTGGTACTCGCTCGTATTATTCCCGGTGGCAGTAATTGCCTATTTGTAGCGGAAGTCAACCGATTTGTCGGTATGCTCTTCAGACCGTGGTCAAATCGAAGCAATTCTGTAACTAAGAAAGGATGAGGTGGATCAAGTAGAACTTCACTTGGAGATATGTATATATGCCCTGTTAAGTCTTAAGTGCAAGCTGTTACTGAAGCAAGACTTAATAAGATGTTAACGAAGTTTATAATTCTGTGAGAATGGTATTGAATCGAAAAAATCCTCATACCATGGCCATATATTATGTACTATGACCATATTTTAGGAAGTGGGAATGACGGTATATTGAGGACAGCCCTTCGCTATCGCTTGAATCAGCCAGAGAATCGAATACCTGTTTTTACTTGAAGAGCTATACTCTAAAAATATTTAGTTAGAAGTGGAATTCCAGTTGAAGTCTGCCAGGATTGGGCAATGGACAGAACAAAATGCATATCGAGGCTATAAAGCTTTTCGAGAGATCCATTGAGTCCGACCACGACGACAGCAGCAAGAATGGAGAATGGAGCAGGCCGCCGGTGAGTTGCCACCGACTTGATGGACTCTCCGACAGTAGCTCATCAGCATTAGGAGGGTCTTTGGGAGATAAACAGCGTCATTCATGATAATTTTATATTGTTAGTTGAATACCGTTAACGCGGTTAGTCACAAGACATGCAAATCATTCTAATAAAGGAGGGCAATGAGAAAATAACAATAATAATTATAATTAATTACATCCAAAACAATACAATAGAGGTGACAGTAACAACACCGATAGCAATATTAGTAATAATAGTAATAACATAGGAAACTGACACAGGAAACACAGCTACTGACTATAAATTCCTGCCCAATAATAATTGTAGTTTGGCAGCATAGGTCTAAGAAAAAATTCCGACTCATCATAGAACACTCAAACATATATTCATTCATACCTATACACCCATGCACACTCATACATGCGTATATATACACATGTATACATGTACGTGTGTGTATATTTTTCAGTGCTGTGCTGTTCATAATCGCATAACAGCCACAAATTCTATGGCAATCCCATAGAAAATGTCTCGATTACGCAAATAAAGACATCACATCATTTTTGAACACTCGTTCGTTCTAACCAGGGATGGTTCGATCACTTTGACTCAATTTTCATTCATTTGACAGTACCGCCTCAGCCGAGCCAAATATGACAATTATTTATGGGACATTTGTAGAACTAGTTCTAATCTACCATTTTTCTGAACAAAGTTTTGCATGAATCTTTTGTAGTTACGGTGCTACAACGCTAGTAACTCATCAGTGACTAAATGAACGTTCATTTAGTCACTAATAAGATACTAGCATTGTAGCGCCGTAACTACAAAAGATACAGCAAAACTTTATTCAGCAAAATTATAGATAATAACCTGTTCTACAAATGTCCCATTTTTTTTTGTATGGACTCATCACTGCGACCAGTATCGATCTATTGTGATATCGCCCGGGTGTTTGCTGTATGACCTGCGCTGCTTTCTTTGCTATAATCGCCATTGAGTGAGCGATATGCTTATTGAATTTCATGCGTGCTTGTGTGTAATTGGGTTTTACCCTTCTTTCAATGCTTTCTCTACTTTACCCACCTTGTTCCACATTATAGCGCTGTCCCCAATTATAGCCATCCCTGGCACAGCACACCAGTGAATTTAACTATAAGCACTGACGAACTGACATGACACATAGAAGAAAATCCTTTAAAAACCATCGTCCTACACATTTTGCTTGCACACTAGCACCCTCTGTTATGCATGTCGCGGAGTAGCTTGCATTTGCACGGTTTTATGCTGTAGGGTTTTTACATTTGTATGGTTTTATACTGAAATCTCGAAGCAACACTCGCGCGCAGCGGTGAGGTCATGTTGCGAAACATGCTTTTTTGAAAAATGAGTGGTTTTTTATTGGACGATGGAATTTACGCGAGTGTCTCGTCTGTTTGTCTGTGCTATAAGGGTCTCATTTTGCACTGTCAATAGGCCTTATCGGGATAACATAGAATTCAGCATTAAGGAAGGGTAAATGAGGGGCCTGAGAATAAACCCATACTAAAGTCGCTTTGAACATCGAATGGCCTGATTCTACTAAGATTCGAACCCACGACCATTCACTTGCCAAAGCAGACTCGGTAACCTTGCGGCTACAGAGCCCCTCAAATGTCCCATATATAACTTTGTCATATTTGGCCCCGTTAAGACGGTACTGTCAAATGAATCAAAATTGAGTTAAAGTGATTGAATCATCCCTGGTTCTAACTAGCGATAAATTTTGATTTTCCTGAGTAAGTCAAAAACTCATGAATGGTGGGTAGGATTTGGTTTCAGTTTTCTTGAGAAATTTCAGTGCATACCAGCATTTCATCTAGGGAACTGAGTAAGCCCTCCCGGTGCTTCGGCCTAAACGGACTTGATTTAAAATCAGATCCGTTTATTTCCGCTCCATTCCGCATTACGAGACACATGCTACACGTAAAGGTAAATTGTGCAATACTGCATACTACACATAGGGCAGAAACACCGGTTTTAGCCATAGTACCCGTTTTGGCCATACTTGAGTTTAACTGTTAATTGTGAAATTATATGGTCAATAGCACAAGTTTAAACTAAAATAAATCAAATTCTTGATATTTCTCCACATAATTTGCCTAAAAACTAATCCATGAGAATTAATATCCTATCAGGAAAGCAGAAAAAAATTGACCTCTACTAAATTCCCACATAATCTATTGTCAGCATAGTATGAAAGCAATTTTCAATACATAATAACTTTTATCCAAAATTATTTATTTTTCATTGGTTTTCACATCTGGTATAATGGGTTATTTAACAAATCATCGATCTTTTAATAAACGTAAAATAGTCTTTTTTCTTAAAAAAAAAGACGTTTAATCATAGGAGGCCAAAAACATTCACTGTTCCGCTTTTGGCCATCTGTCAAACCGATTTCAAGTTTCACGTGCTCGTTTTCGCCATACGTTATTTAGTTCTGAAATCTTGATTGTGGTTCATCAACAATTATTCCGTTTTTACCACTGGAAGACAGTAAGTACTATATTCATTGATTTATGAATAAGGTGACTGATCATTTGATATTTTTGTTGAAGATTGCATACGATTCGATGGCGTCATCCAAAAACATTGCCAGTCAGGCATATAATGAAAGTACACTTCAGCCCTGTATTGAGGATACATCAACAACTTCGGTATACGCGGCCTGCCAAAAATGCGGTATTCCGAGGTCTACAATTCGATACCGCATGAGTGGAAAGTGGCAGAAAAGCACAACACGGGGTCTCGGAACGGTACTTTCCCAAGCGGAAGAGGAAAAGATTGTTGCCTGGCTCATTGAAATGCAACGACGCGGTTTTCCAGTACAGCGCCGTAATTTGTTGTACAAAGTGAAGGGTTTTCTAAATGAAAACCCTCGTGTACTCCATTAAAAAACAATTGTCCTGGTAGATTCCACATTGTATAAAATATTCACATTTTTGTTAACATTCGTATACGTTAGGCAGGAAATGGTTCTTGTGTTTCATGACCCGTCATACTCCTGAAGCTGTAATATCAGCTATTGTTTTGATCTTTTTTCTAGAAAACCAATTTGTAAGTCTTGCGAAAGTAATGAGGGCGTTAAATATCCGGTTGCAATACTGGTACGATGCAATTTTGTATTAAAAAGATGACTCATTCAGTAAAATAGATTACCCGGTACATTTATCATGTTTTGCGACACTTTTTCAGCAGGGTGGCCAAAATAGGAACACAGAGTGGCGAATGCTAGAACAATATGGCCAAAATAGGAACCCACCAGAGATTTTTCATTCGATAAAAATTAAAACAAAAAAGTATATTTTCCTCACATCAACTAATACAGTATGAAGATTACAGCGGAAATTACCTATTGATGATATTAAACTTATTTAGTTTAGTCGGTTTTGATGGAAAAGGATCGATAACGTTGAATGTTTGACAAACTATGGCCAAAACTGGTGCTTTTACCCTATATCCAACTTAAACTATATTACATTCTACATGCGGAACTGAGATTTAGGTCGGTTAGCCGAGATATGAAATTACAAGAAAAGGTATGGCACGTGCCCCAGTGTGTGTCCCAGGCACACTAGTGATGATATGTAACATTTTTAGTAGTGCCCAAAGCCCTATTGCTCCTATATAACTCAATAAGTTATAACTATCAGAATCTGTTACAAACTTGAAACTTTTGTTTTCATTTACTGATCAGTTTATTTCCGATTTGTAACACAATGTGTTATAAATATCAGAAGGTGTTATAAATTTGATGTTATCTTGTTATGCCCTCCTGATCGGGATACCTGTTACAGTTACAACACAGAGTTACAATTCATATAATGTTAATTGCCGTGCCTAAATCTTAACCTTCCTAATGCATTAGAAAAAAGTTATATATTATGCATTAAGGGTCGAAAACGACCCAAGTTTTGAAATTGCTCTCATTCATCCATTTTCAATCCAAATTTCGTTTTCTTTACCTCGTTTGAAAGCTATGGCCAAAAACTAGCACCCAAGGTATGTTGGGGAATATTTGTTGACTGATGGCCACTTTTGCGTCGGTTCCGGAACACCCACGAACATTTTTATGTTTTGAGATAATTCATTTTGTGGCACATCAAATCACATTGGCTTGACAAAATAAGATTAATGGAAGGGCAATGGGAACATTTTGGACCCAAGCGGCCAAAAACATACATACGGTACCCGGTTTTTGAGGACAATTTTAAATTTTAGGATGATTTATCTTGCGACACGTCAAATTACATCAGCTTGATAACGTAAGACTATTGAAAGTATAATAAAGACATTTTGAAGGCAAATGGCTACATCAGCATTGGTCCCGGAACATCCGGTACCCGGGTTTTGGGGCCATTTTTGTATTTTAGGATAACCCATCTTGCGACACATCAAATCACATCGGCTTGATTAAATAAGACTGATGAAAATAAAATAAGGTCATTTAGAAGCCAAATGGCCATTTTACCATCGGTTCTGGAACATCCGGTACCTGGTTCCGCGGGATATTTTTGGATTATGAAATAATTCATCTTGCGGCACATCAAATCACAACGCCTTGATCAAATAAAACAGTTCCAAGAGCTATGGGGACCATTTGAAGACATATGGCCATTTCATCATCGGTTCCGGAACATCGGGTGCACGGTTTATGAGAACATTTTTGGATAGAATAATTCATCATGCGCCACATCAAATTACATTGGCTTGATGAAATAACACTAATGGAAGTACAATGGAAAAATTTTGGAGCCAAAATTACCATTTCATCATCGGTTCCGGACTATCCGGTATCCGGGTTTTGGGGATATTTTTGGATTACAGGGTAATTCATATGCCCCAAGTTACCCGTTTTACGGTTCATTATAAATGCCGGGTACCGGATTATATGCGGCTGACGCCCCATTATACTTCCATTGTTGTTATTTTATCAACGCGATGTGATTTGAGGTGCCGCATGGTGAATTATCTCAAAAGCCAAAAATGTCCCCCAAAACTGGTACCGGATGACCCAGTACCGATGGTAAAGTGGCCATTTGGCTTCTAAATGACATTGTTTTACTTCCATCAGTCTTATTTTATCAAGCCGATGTGATTTGATATGTCGCATTATGAGTTATCCTAAAATACAAAAATGTCCCCAAAAACCGGGTACCTGATGTTCCAGGACCAATGCTGATGTGGCCATTTGCCTTCAACATGTGTTTATTATATTTTCAATAGTCTTATGTTATCAATGTGATGAAATTTGACGTGCCGCAATAGAAATCATCCTAAAATTCAAAAATGGCCTAAAAAACCAGGTACCGGATGTTCCGTAACTGATGGGAAAGTGGCCATTCGGATCCAAAATGTCCCCATTGTACTTCCACTAGTCTTATTTTATCAAGCCAATGTGATTTTATGTGCCGCAAAATGAATTATCTCAAAATATAAAAATGTTCCCCGGGACCTGGTAGGGGGTGTTCCGGAACCGTCGCAGAAGTGGCCATCAGTCAACAAATATTCCCCAACATACCTTGGGTACTAGTTTTTGGCCATATCTTTCAAACGAGGTAAAGAAAACGAAATTCGGATTGAAAATGGATGAATGAGAGCAATTTCAAAACTTGGCTCGTTTTCGACCCTTAATGCATAATATGTACCCGATCAGGAGGGCATAACAAAATTATAACTGATCCTGTTATTTTTCGACCGATTTTTTGCTAACAACGGCTGTTATAATTTAGCTACTGCAAGTGGTTAAAATAACTCAAATTCTAACAAAACTGCTTAGCAGTGGTAGCAAAAATATAACAAAGTTTGTTATGTTTTGAACAAAATTATATCAAAATTTGTTACCGTATTTCTAACAAATTGTGTTATAATTTTGATAAAACAAAAACTTCTTTACCTCTGTCTGCTATATCGACATTTTCCCGACCAATTGTCAAAAATAGTACAACTATTTATCGGGAACATTTACAAATAGCAACAAAAAAAGATTTTCACACATTTTTTCAATTTCAAAAACCGCACCCTTTCAGTCGGAATTGAACTCACGACATACCGCACACGATGCCATCGTCTTAACCACTGTACCAGAACTACTCTTGAATGTAGGTAGTTTAAATGCTCATATGATTTGACCGATAGCTTATTCTGTCAGTTGTAAGTTTTTGCTGTTCGAGCTGTCTATAAATAGATCTCTTTTGGTACGAGATTGTGATCAAGAAAAAGAAATCGAATCCGTTTTATCAGTGTTGCACCGTTCTGACAGTGTTGCTCGAAGTGCTTTCAAATATACCAGAAAATATATTGAAGTGAACCTGGCCATTCAAACTTTGTTTTTAAATGAGTTTTATATTTCAGGTTTTGATTCTATAAATGTTATTGCTGATTTTGGTAGGAACCAACCACAGTAAAGATTAAAAACAATTATGAACCTAATTATTTTAATGATGCGTGGAAGAAAATGTTTCTCAATTATACGAGGTTTTGTTAGTAAAGGATTGGAGAAAACACTTGTTGCTTTTAAATTTTGTAAACAAGACGTAAACCGAGAAAAAAACTAAAACATTTTATTTTATCGTTAATTATTTTTTTCATAATGTGTTTGCTCGATTACGTTTGGTTCCAAGCATCTACCAACAAAATAAAAGTTTGAGAGATTTTCTTTTTAATCCTAATTCGTTGTTCGTTTCAATTCGTTGTTAGAACCTAATAAAGTGCAGAAAATACATAAAAGATGGCTTAACAGGAGCGGCATTTTACATCGAGTATATTTTTAACTGCAATAGTTTATGTTTTCATTTTATATACTTGCTGTTGTTGGATGCTTAAAAAAATTGTTATCCAAATAAACAAAAAAAGTCTAGAATTGACAACAAAATTTTCTTAATGCAAAATTGATAGATATAAGAATTCGCTACATGTAATCGTTATTTCGTTCTGATGCACTGAAACTGAACACAGAAAACTGAACAACTGAATAGGACTTAGATTGCAATTGCACTTGAAATTAGACACGAAATTTTACTTTGAATTTCATTTGAAATTGCATGTCAAATGGACATGGTATTGGATTTGATATTGCAAAATTTAAACTTGAAATTGGACATTAAATTCGAATTAAATTTAGAATTCAAATTGAATTCAAAATAAACATGAAATTTGACTTGAAATAGTACTTGAAATTTTACTTGAAGTTAGGCTGGTATTGTATGTAAAATTTGGCTTGAAATCAGATTTGAAATTACACATAAAATTTGCGTTAAATTTTATAGAAAATGTATGGCACGTTCCCCATTGTGTGTCCCGGGCACACCAGTGATGATATGTAACATTTTTAGTAGTGGCCAAAGCCCTAATTCTCCTATATAACTTAATGAGTTATAACTATCAAAATCTGTTACAAATTTGAAACTTTTGTTTTCACTTCCTGATCAGTTTATTTCCGATTTGTAACACAATGTGTTATAAATATCAGAATGTGTTATAAATTTGATGTTATCTTGTTATGCCCTCCTGATCGGGTAACTTTTTTTACTGTGGCTCTTCTAGATGTCGCTGAAAGCTGAAACTCCCCCACAATGCTAATTTTCCAAAGTTAGGAAAAGGCAGAAAATTTCAAGTCTCTAGCTCGTACTGTTACTGAGTATCAAGCTTTGTAAGTATGCCGATGGGTCGAAAACGACCCCAATGCACTAGGAAGGTTAAGACGGCTAAGCATCGATATCTGAGAAGTGTATTTTGGCCAGGAAAATCGCATAAATGTTGGAAGGTCGATCTATTTATATTTCATTATTTAACATATTGCAAAACTACCAAAGAAATTGAAAACTTTGAAAGCAGTTCTATCGAATCAAAACATTCAAAGTCGATATAGATATTTGGGAAAACGACTACTGTGTTTTCTGACTCATAACGAATATACGTTATATACGGGGGAGGGTCTCGAAACTCACAAACTTTGTGGTTTTTCGTTTAATTAATCATAAATTCGAATAGAGTCTGCAAATATCAACTCTATAACATAAGAAATTACATGTTTACTCCAAAAATAAAAGCATGAGAAATTTTAGAATTTCGGAAATAGGGGTGCGTTATGAGTCAGGTAACACAGTAGTAGCGGTATGTTCGCTTTCTATTTAATTTTTCCTTGAGATTTGGCACAGACAAACTTTGAACAGAATCGCAAAGAATAGAAATACAGTAGGATTTCGAATTTGGCATGGTTCGATTTTGGCATGCCTCGATTTTGGCAACAAAAGTTATCCGTTTTTGGCAACTCAAAATATTTCCGTTACAAAATATGCTTAAATATTAGTCAGTTTTCGCATACATGCTTTAAATGACGCAAAAATGATGCATTCAGTGTGTTCATGAAAAAAAGTTTGCTGTTATAGAATGTTTCGAACAATAATATTTTTTATTGCCGCAGGACTACGTCTTACCGCAGGTTGCCAAAAACTTACTTGCACCGGACGGATAGCTCTTGGCGGACTTTTCAAGCATAAAATGATTGCAATCGTTGATTAATAATTTCTAACGCATTTACATTCAATTTTTTCATATCAAAAAACCCGATTTAATCCACCTAGTGGTGAAAGGAACCTTTGTTATACGATCTTACTTGCTATTTGAGATAGAAATCGACACATCTTCTGAACATAATTCATCTATCGGTTAACGTTGCGTAGTGCGTTGGTTTACATAAAATTTTTGAAAATTGAATAAGTTTAGAAAATTTGAACAAAATAGGAACACTTAAACTTTGATAGATCTTTTTTCATGAAATTGCTGAGTAAGGGTAAGTAAGTTGTTATTAATCTGAGTAAGTGCAAATAAAAGTAAGTTGTAAGAGGAAATCTTATCCTTTAGCGTATGAATTGTCTAGTAAAGGTCTAGTTTATAGGTTTTTGAACTATGCATAGTTTCCTGTAATGCCATTCTATTTGAATCACACCAATAGAGTTTTCTTGAATAATTTTCATCAATTTTGATTAACTTTCGGTTACTCACGCTGTTGTATTTTATACAACACGTGTAGGTTTTTCAACGCCATATTGTTATAAAGTTACAAATCGTTGTTTAACTAACGTATATTCTTCAACAAACTTATTGTGAGCAAAATATCATAATTATTGAATGCATTAATAATTTAAATTGTTGGGAAAATGTATGCAGCAAAACTATCAACAAATGTAAAATGTTTAAAATGTATCTGTCTGCTGGTAGTCAAGTAATTCGGAGTCAAAATTAGGGTATTCTTTATAATCAAAGTTCTACAGTTCCTAAACAAGCAAACATACAGGTATTTCAGCAAAGTTGTGTATTTTTACTACTTGTACATTGTACATGTATTACAACATGAAAAATTGCAAAAAGAGCAAAAATAGAAAAACTGATTTTACAAATTCATATACAATACATAAGATATTTTTATCTTCGCTGCAGAGATAGAAGGTTCCTGTCTTTAGCAAAATTTCTTGTAATAATAGGCTCTATAACTTTGCAAAACACATCACAATGACAACGAAGAAAAATATTGTTACCTTTGTTATACTATAACAAAGGTTTAAAAATTGGTCGAAAAACACGAAATTGATCCGAGGCCCAGAGGGCTAAGTCACATATACCAATCGATAGGGTTCGACGATTTGAGCAATGTCTGTGTGTGTGTATGTATGTAATGATTTTTTCTATCGCCTGTTTCTCAGAGATGGCTGAGCCGAATCGTTCGCTATTACTTTTGTTTGAAAGGTGTTATAGTCTAGTAGATCACTATTGAGTTGTTTCGTGACACGATGTTTCGTTTAAAAGTTATAAGCAAAAATGTGAAAAATACGTGACACGGGTTTCTCCGAAACTACATGACCGATTTCAACGATCTTAGTATCAAATGAAAGCCCTTATTAAAGTTAAATTGTTCAGGAATTTTTAATTGAAAACAAACAAGTAGTATAAAAGTTATGCTTAAAAACCTGTTTTGACAAGGTAATAATTATCGCCTGTTTCTTAGAGATGGCCAAACCGATTTATGCGCTATTAGTCTCATTTGAAAGATAATATATCCTAATAGATCACTATTGAATGACTTTTTGATTGGACGTTTAATTTGAAAGTTATGAGCAACCGTATATACCACACCAAAATTAACAATAATATATAATGATTTTAACCAAGATAAATTACCTAATCTCAATTATTTTAATATCATATGAGAGGTTTTGACGCTACGAATATATATGCAAAATTTCATAAGAATTGGTTTTACCGGTCAAAAGATATTAATCCTCGAACACTCGCGCCAACTTTTATAACACGGTTACTCGCGCGCAAAATAGCCCCAAACCAAAGAAAACGTGTGCACTAGGGTTTTGACTGAGAAAACTTGGTTTTAGGTTTATCGAACCTTTGGAAGAGTTTCTTGAAATTGAAAGCTCTATCGTCTGGTGAAATTTAAATTTTGATTACAACAGTACAGTTACAGTACAATGTATTTATTTAGTACAATCGATAAAAAATGAACAAGTTGAAGAAAAATATTTTTAATGTAAACATAAAAAAGTAAAAAGTGGTCGATGTTGGAATTTTGGTAGACCATAGGTCGAAAAATCAGATTAACGGGTATGAAATGGGGAAGGCAAATGAGGAGCGTCCAATATAGTTGTAGCCATCCCAAGCCTCTACCTAGCGCCTCCACGTGGCAATACCTGGTAATGCTCTTTTGAGTAGCCAAGCTAGGAGGTGCGATGCTGGGTGGTTCCCGGCTGCCTGATTTCAAAACCGGGGTTTTGGACAGACGGCGGAGCCACACGACCTTGCTAATAGGTAAGCCTAATTTAGTTATTTTAATTTTTTTTTTTTCGTTTTAGCTTATGAAGCATCTCCTGCTATTTAGTAAAAACTTTGGCCAAAACGAGTTTTAATACTGCACATGGATACCAGAATGAAAAAATTAAATTAACTATTAGAAGCACTTATGGAACTTCAAAGGACGCTATTCTATTTCATACGAAGGACTGCTGGTGAGATTGTTCTATTATATACCACACTTCATTATATACCCATATATACCACATTTCCTCTTAATATCATATTATTAATAGTATTATTATTGATATCATAAATGTGGAAGGCTGGATGATGGAGTGGATTGCCAACCTGAATCCTTAAGGTCTGAAGCAAATATGGCACTTCTCA
This sequence comes from Sabethes cyaneus, assembly GCF_943734655.1. Classification (NCBI taxonomy): domain Eukaryota; kingdom Metazoa; phylum Arthropoda; class Insecta; order Diptera; family Culicidae; genus Sabethes; species Sabethes cyaneus. The sequence goes on from NC_071355.1 coordinate 108,006,713, forward strand.
ACTCAAAACAAACAAATCATCACGTGGGTTAAAGTTGGTACAGCGAAATTGATTATTACATGGAAGGATCCTAATGCTGGAAGGCGACTCTTATAACCCCGGAATGCGCACAAGTGCCTCTGCTTGTGGGTCCGCCCAATCCCTTTTGGCCCTTCTGTAACAGCATCAGTGTGAAATTCATTTGATAATCAAATTTGGATCCACTGTAATTCTACCTACATACATTGGCAAGTCCTTGAAATGATGGTGGCTTTCCCCTAATACTACTACTACTACTACCATAGGTCGACAAATCAGATTAACTAGTCTGCGGCAACTCTAATGGTAAGAATCAAATATTTATAACTATACACTTCAATACTTACCATAGAATCGCTAACGCTGGTGTGGTATCTTACATCCTTTGGTAAGCTGTGCGAAGGCGTAAATGGCATTCCTCGATCTATAGAATCATCAGCTAAACTTAACAGATTAGAAAAGGATATATTTCCGAAGAGATCAATCATCCCATTACGCCTGGAATCAAATTTAGCATTTCGCTGCTCTGAGGATAGTCGTCTGTGTTCTACCGGTGAGTCATCGTCGAAGCTATTAATGTCATATCGTTCCGAAGCACTTTGAAACACTGGATTATTCGAATTTGCATTATTATGATTGCTCAATATTGGAAAGCCGTAATCAAGCGTTTCAACGGAACGATTTACTGCAATCCTATGAGTTAATATACACTCAGCTGTTGAATTGCTCTCCTGTGCAATACACTTAGCATTATTAGAAATTTTATCCTTACTTTTGTGTAATTTGTGATAACCCATTTTTTCAACGTAGTTATTTTTAAACTTATTATCATTAATATCGCTACTACTCGATTTTACTTTGCTCTCCGAACCACTATTGGAATTATAACTATCTGTTGAACTTTGGCGATTCGGTATACAACTTGGTTGCAGGCAATTTCCAATGTTTTTACCAATTGAGTTTGAGAAAGCGTCATTTTTGGGCACTGTTTCATACGCTACGTTCCGAGAAAAATCCAATTGATTATGTGAAAGCAAATTGCAAGTGACTGTAGCTGGTGTTTGATTTGAAGTTTTTAATGCACAAAACGATACATCTATTGAAGTATTATTTGGAATAACAGGCATTTCGTTATCCCTGGAAACTAAATCAGTAGCATCGGAACGAGTAATCACACTTTGAATATCATCTACATCAACCACAGCATCAGTGCTCCATGCCGATTCAGACTGTGTTTCCATATCTATGTTCGTAATCCGTAGTTGGCCAAAGGAGTTCCCGAGCGAATTGTAATTTTGATCGCCCGGCATTAAAGGAGTAGCTGGAATCAGAGGAGTAGAAAAATTCCTTTCATTTGTTTCAATTGCTTCCGAATCTGATGCAAGAACATCGGTGCTCCATGTGTCTGAAATAATTGAAATGGTTTCATCTCCTTCAATTAGTTTCTTTATTTCAAATTTGCAAAATTTATCCTCAATATCTGATCGAGTTTTATTTAATATTTTGGTCATCTGAGGAGTTGCGAATTGTTGAACCTCTCCACCCCCTTCTGTAATTTGTGATGAAGGAGTGTCACGTCCAGATATATTGGGTGTTCCTCTACCGGATACGTTGGCAGAAATCATATCTGAGAGATTGTCGTTATCATTTTGATCTGCTTCCTCTAATTCTAAAGAGCTTGCTACTGAGTGGTTACTGTGAGCTTCACTGACTGCCTCCAAATTGTCAGAGGTATTGCCAATTGACGCATCATCTTGAGGGAGTACAAAACATTTTGGTTTTTCTCTTTCATTGTGTTCAGGAATTACTGCTTTGTTTGAACTACGTTGCATGTTCATTTGTTCAACATAAGGCTCTGTTAAATCTTTTGAATCCATTGCTACAGATAAAGTGTTCAGCAGTTCTTCTTCGGTTAGCATTTTTTTGTCTTCATTCGTTGATAGTGGAATAATAAATATTGTGTCCTCGTCATTTCGATTATTATTATTGTTGTTGTTATTATTGTTATTGCATATGTAAGATTTATTTTCCGATTCACGATAATATTGAAATGGCGAGTTATTTAAACTTCGGGCTTTTGACAAACGACTCTTCAACTTTGATTTGGGTTTGGTACCAGTGCTGTGAACCGGTAAATTATCAGTTTTTGTTTGAAACTCTGTTACTATTTCAGCAGGATCTGGCAATTGATCGAGTATTTGTTTAATTTTACTCTTTTCACCCAACGAGAATTGCATTCCATCTTGCTCAATGGTTGTTTTTAGTACTTTTATTAACGCTGTAAGTTCATTGTGTGTCGCCAGCACAATTTTACTTGAATTGTGAAGCTCAATCGATGCACTGAACTCGAAGTTTCCAGTGAACTCCTCTTGATGTAATTGTTTTAACAAGTCACTAATGCAGTTTCTATCAAATCGATTGAATAAATCCCGCAATTTATCATCGAATGGCTGATATTCAATTAATGCCAAGGCTTGCAAGATTTGTCCAATTACAATAAGGTTGAAGCGAGTATTCTCTGATATAGGTGCGTCTATAATTCCATATATATTCGGACTTAATATTGCAGGACAGATGAAATTTGTAAATATCATATCCGTTATCACTATATTAACATCTTCTTTTGGAAATTTGGCTGTGGATAAAAAATGGCACATCGATTGTGATAACCATCGCAATGCTAGCGGTAACAAACACCAATTGTCACATATTGACTTAATAAATTGCAATACAATAACATGCAATCGATTTATCATCTGCTGTTTGTAGTTTTGTAGATTTGTCGCATATTCACTGGATGTTTCATCTCCAAACATTTTTACATTTTCAGCAACGCTTTGAACTGCAATTACTCTGTGTGGATCTATTTCCAGTTTTAATTCATCTCTCATTAGAACAGACATAATTGGTTCGAATAAAACAGTCTTTAGAAAAATTCTTGGTGCGAAGGACGATTCATGGTATTTCTGATACAACCGAGTAAATGAGGATGACCCTGAACGAAGTAACCTTCTTGGATTTTCGCTTACCACGATTTGAAGTTCAATCAGCATTTGAAGTAACTTAATGATTACTTTCGCATCTTTCGAATGAATTATGCTGCCATATAACCCATTCACAATAAATCCAACGACTGTATCTATACAGTTTATTGGAATATCAGTGCGATCTGCTATTGATAAGCAATGGGCTAAAATTTCCGGCGATTCATGTATATAATTAATTAGCTCAGCAATGCTTACTGTATGTGGATACTTTATAATATTGCTTTTGTAAATATCAACAAATTTAGCGTTTGTTAACATGTTGGCTCCATTACATGATACCGATGGACTGAAATCTGGTTTTGCCAATATAAGGTTATTCAAAATTTGACGCTGGTGCGCGCAAATCCAGGCAATCTGTTGGTTATATTAAAAATTATCATTTCAATACACCCACTACCTATCAGTTTCACACAATTAGTTGTTCGAGGAACCAACCTGTAGAGTGTTGCATCCATTTTCTTCGAAGGTTTCATGCAAATGACGAACATTTTCTTTTTCATTCGTTATAAACAAATACTCGCGTCTCAACGTTTTGGCCAAATTAGCCACAGACCACAAACTTTTCGTATCTCTGGATTGCATTTCGACATACTATATTGTCAATTTACCATAACACGGAAATAAATTCATTAAAATTCTGAACTGACAAAGCTGACTGACAATCGCTGTCAACTTTTCGTTTTGGTTTTGACAGAGTTGTAGATTCGCGACATACAAAGCCAAAGTGTATTGACATTTGAAAAGGTATAGCCTGGTATCGACCTGAAAAGAATAATGGGCAAAAAGATATGCCAAGAAATGCTAAAGAAAAGATTTTCCTTTTGCGATTTCTTTACCAGTATGCACTTCACAAGAAATATTGTTTCATTTTCAGATGGCGCAGTTTTACATGCAAGTGAATTGAAATGTCACTTTTCCGTACGGAATAATATCCGGCGCAATTTTTACCACAAGAAAAAATGACAGATAATTCTCGCGTCACTTTTCATTTCGTCCAATGTAACAAATGTAAACAAATCCGGTTTATCACAACAAATTATTGCTCTTTTTAAACTCTATGTTATACAAAAACACCTGCCCAAATAGAATTATTTTGAGGTTAAAAAATTAGCATTATCAAAATGTCCAATGTGCACATTCGAATTACGAATGACTGACTGTTACTTCGGTCGTTCTCATCTGATGTCCAAAGTGCAAAAAAAAAATCAAAACAAACCCAATCTGTACATTGGACGTTTAGCAAGTGAAAGTTTTTTTCGCATTATTTATGCATTTTAAGTGAAACAAGCGGTCTAATATTGAAAAAATAACCTCGAAAATAGCGTAGCACGGCAACGCACGTATTTTACGGTGATTTCGCTTAATTTATGTGCAATAGCCTGGAAAAATAAAACCGTCCAAAGTACGGCATGAGATGGTAAACAGTCCAATGTAACTTTTTCCATAATAAACCAAAACTGCTTAGTTTTAATTAGATTTTTAAAATCTCCGTTAAATATTGAATGTTATTATTCATCAACCACGTTGAGTGAATGACTGAAAATTATTTCATTTTGAAACAATTTAAAGTTCAATTCGAAGAACTTCGATCTCGTTTTTCTCAATATGGTGGAATTGTTACATTGGACGAAATCAAAAGTGACGCGAGAATTGCTTGATGCCTTGCAGTTGTCAAAATTTCTTCGGTAAATAGTAAGATTTTTTCTTGAGCTGTTTTCTTTTCAGCTGGATAGGCTTATGATCGTATACTAGATGCCAAGGGGTTTCCAACAGCAATGATTACTACGCACCTTTGAAAAAAGTTACTTTTGATTATACTTTACTGATTACCTCTGATTACCACTAAACAATCTCTTGTGATTACTATAAATTAATCATGATTACCAATGATTACTTAAGATTATCACTGATTACTCTATCGATTACCATTGATTACCTAATTAATTCGTAAATGATTATAAAAGTAATCTCTGATTACTACGCACTTATACGCCTTACTGGAAACCCCTTGCTAGATGCTTTACTATAGTCAAGGGGTTTCCAACAGCAATGATTACTAAGCGCCTTTGAAACAAGTTACCTTTGATTACTTTACTGCCAGTGGAAGCATAACTGTCCCATGTTACATTTTGTCATTTTCGACATTTTGTTGTCTAACGTTATAATTATACACTCAAAATAATCCACACGTCCTTTCCACGTGAAAAATCACGTAAATTTCTCTGTTGTTATTGGAAAAAATAATAACATCTATCTGATTTTCACGTTAACGCATTAGTATGCGTGCGAACTACCTGAAAATCACGTAAATAGTACAGGAAAAGCTGGGTGGAAAATATGCACATAACTTTTCAGGTAACTTCGACGTGAAATATATTTTGAGTGTATATATTGTGCTTCCCGAGAAAATATTTCGTTTTTCAGCTTTATATAGTTGTGCGCAAAGGTAAATCATGTATTATTGACAGTGTAAGAACGTGTAAGTTTTCTATGTTTGTGCTCTTATTCTTTGCTTAGATAACATTTGTTTTGTTCTATTACGTACAGACTTACAAACAACACAGTTACAATGTCTTACGTTAACCGTAAATGATAAAATTTAAATGCTGATTGCGTTTGTAAAAAATTTGTCCATGTTTGAACGGGCAAACACGAAGCAAGCTACCCTAGCATTCAGCCGATGAGCGAGAGACAAATATTGTGGCTTTTCTCATCACTCTTGCATTGACAGTTTCTTACGAGATTTCGTGTGAGTGCAAAAGAGATACTTTGACCTCGAGCAACCAGAACAGAGCTGCGCGAAACTGTTAGGCGCACAACTAAACCTACGAAAGAAACATTTTAGATAATAATCGCAATATATTTTTATAATATGAGTCGAAAACATGGTGTTTATACTAGAAACACTCGAAAAAATTTGAAGCCAATTTGTCCCACTGGAAAAATGGACGCATATTTGTCTCGCTGCATATACCTTTTCATATAAAATGGTTTCAAGTTGTATACAAAATTTAGTGAAGTTTTTCAGCATTATCTCAAAGAGGGATGAATAATAACATGAAAACTAAGTAATTTTAGAAAAATCAGTTTTTCAACTTTGAGTGCGATTTTCTCATTTTCGTGTTTTGTAACATGGGACAGATATGCCACAGAGAACAGACATCCATTCAGGAACATATTTTTCGAGAATTCTTGGATAAAATTTCAAATTAAAATCACCTAATATGCTAGCGACACCACCACTATAGTTTCCCAACTAAATGATTTTTTTGATTTGCACACTGACAACCTTTGGCTCCTCTGGCGCTAGTACATATGGACTATACACGTTATGCTAGCGCCAGAAGCTAGTTGTTGTGAATTGACCAAACTCGTGACTTTAGTCATGACCTTGAAATGCGGTCAGGCATATATTAATATTTTTTTGAAACGATGATTCTACAATTGATGAAGGGACGGTAAGGGAAAGTAATGAAGAAGGATTTTTTCGGGAATGAAGGGGAAGGGTGGAAAGGAAGGGGGGGGGGGGTAATAGGTAGCTATGGTTAACAAGTTGTCGTTGTGACTCCTGTCTTTTGTCCAATGCTGGAAGGTGCATGGGTCGAACCAAGCTGTAATCAGAGATTATAACCGGATTTGAACCCACAACACCTGCCAGGGCGTGTCGCTCGCTGGTACCCGTGTACCTTTGAACCACAGAGGCGCTGGAGTCCAGCGCCTCTGTGGTTCAAAGGTACACGGGTACCAGCGAGCGACACGCCCTGGCAGGTGTTGTGGGTTCAAATCCGGTTATAATCTCTGATTACAGCTTGGTTCGACCCATGCACCTTCCAGCATTGGACAAAAGACAGGAGTCACAACGACAACTTGTTAACCATAGCTACCTATTACCCCCCCCCTTCCTTTCCACCCTTCCCCTTCATTCCCGAAAAAATCCTTCTTCATTACTTTCCCTTACCGTCCCTTCATCAATTGTAGAATCATCGTTTCAAAAAAATATTAGTTGTTGTGAGTTTAGTGTAGAATTATATGCGCCTTTAGCGACACCATCACTATAGTTTCCCAACTAATTTGACATAAGTTTTATCCAAGTGGGGACCTTTCGCTTGGATGTCTGTTCTCTGTGGTTGCATATCTATGTACTATTAATAATCTAAGGCCCCGTACAGAGTAAACGCGACAGCGACGCGACACGACTTCGCTCTCATGTTGCTAAATGCACAGTCCTGCTTCGGGCGAAAAAGGGCTGCGCGTATAACTACAGCAAGAAATGTCGCGTCGCGTCGCATGTCGCTTGCACTCTGGCGGTACCCTAAGATTAGATTCAATGTATAAAGATAAACTCGGTTGAAAGATAGGGGTGGTTTTATACTATAACAAAATTGTTTGCTTTCAGGACATCAAATTAGACTAGGTTCAATGTTGAAACGACAACATCGGTTGAAAAAAGGGGTGATTTTGCACTCCGCGTACTTCCCAAGCACAGATTTCAAATTGAACTAGGTTTAATCGCGTTCCTAAAGAATTTTGTTGGGACGAGGGGACTTTGTCACTCTTTCTGGCGTGCTTCCCAAACACAGATATTAGATTGGTCTAGGTTCAATCGTCGCAAAGAAACTTCGGCTTGTTAGAACGGGGAGATTTTGTCTCTTTTTTCTAAAAATACGTTAAAACTATGATGGCGTCTTTTGCAACCAATCACGAATCACAATGCTTCATTATTTCCAATTTTTAAACAGTGCGTACTTTGAAATCAATAGGTTTTTTTGTTGGGGTTGATGCGTAGATTTTCCGATCGTTTGGTGGAAAAATGTTGAAAATCGATCGGAAAACCGCTAAGCTATTAGCGATCAAAACCTATAATTTTTCGTAACGCTCGCATTTTTCGATTTTTTGGAATTACCCCCTATACCAGCTACCTTCCTGAAAGATGTAGTCCTACGTCAAAACTAGAAAAGCCTTTTAAAGCGAAAGAAATTTCACTAGCTGCCTTTTTGACATAGAAGGCGCATTTGATAATTCATCTCATAATTCAATGATTACGGCTATGACGAAACGTGGTTTCGACATATCCATTATCCATTGAATTAGCGAAATGTTATCAAAAAGGGAGATATTAGCAAACCTTGTAAGCTCATCTATAAGCATTAGAGCAGTAAAAGGGTGCCCACAAGGAGGCGTTATATCACCTCTATTGTGGTCTTTAATAGTTGATGATCTACTTCAAAAGTTGACTGCGCTAGGCTTTGAAATAATTGGCTTCGCAGATGATATAGTCATAGTTGTTCGAGGAAAATTTGATACTATTATCGCTGACCGAATGCGAATGGCTTTATATTTGATTTCATCATAGTGTGATAGGCAGGGCCTCAGCATAATTGCCAATAAAACTACTTCTTCTTCTTCAGCAGCATAGAGTCGGGGTGGCTCGTGCTGTTTCAAGCACTCGTCTCCATTAAACTCGGCCTTGGGCCACTCGTCGCCAATTCCCTAGTCGTCTCAGAAGTCGCAAATCGCTTTCGACCTGGTCGAGCCATCGTGCACCTTGAACAGCATGTAGGATAAACCGTCACCTTCTCTCAACCTTCGCCGCGTCTCGAAGGGACGCGAGAGTGTCCCAGAGATGCGTACGAAACACATCACTCGATCCAATGTAGCTCTGATCAGTCGCGTCAGTCTGTCCGGAAAACCGTATTCGTGCATTATCTGCCATAGCTTGTCTCGATCGACTGTATCGTTTGCTGCTTTGAATTTAATAAAAATGTGATGCGTGGGCACGTTGTATTCCCGACATTTCTGCAAGATCTGTCGGATAGTAAAAATTTGGTCCGTAGTTGCGCGAGCCCTCATGAAACCCGCCTGATAATTTCCTACGAAACCTTGTGCTATCGGCGACAGCCGGCGTAACAGGATCTGGGAGAGTACCTTGTAGGCTGCGTTTACCAGCGTAATACCACGATAGTTGCAGCAGTCTAGCCGATCACCCTTTTTGTAGATGGGACAAACCACTCCTTCTATCCATTCCTCCGGTAGCTTTTCCTCCTTCCAAATCCTCGAAATAACCCTGTGTAGAGCCTTTGCTAGCGTTTCTCCGCCATGTTTATAAAGCTCTGCCGGTAGGCGGTCCTTCACAGCGGCTTTATTGGTCTTTATTTCCCTCGTCCCTACACATGTCAGGTTTCGGTGTTTGGTTCACCTTCTCAGAAAACTCACGCGTGTCATTAGCTCGGAATAGTTGCTCTAATTCTTCACAATTTTTGTCCTCCTTTTGGCGCTTTTTTCTCCTCAGGATCGTGGTCAACTAGTTCCTAGCTCGTCGGTATTTGGCCAGGTTCTCTCTAGTGGCAATACTTAGATAATTTTTCCAAGCATTTTTTTCTCCTCCACCGCTTGTTGGCATTCCCCATCAAACTAATCATTTTGTGTATTCCGAGGCTCAATACCTAGTGCCACGGTAGCGGCCTCTCCGATGGCCGAGCGTATTCTGCCCCAACCGTCTTCGAGGTTTGAAGCACCTAACTCCTCGGAAGATGGCAGTGCCTCATTCAGTACTCGCGCGTAGTTCTCGGCAGCTTGTGGGTTATCTAGCTGCCTGATGTTCAGCCGAGGAGGGCGGCTTTGACGTGTCCGGTATACGGTGGACAGCTTTGAGCGCACATGTACTGCTATCTGCTACTAGGTAATGGTCAGAATCAATATCCGCACCCAGACGGGAGCGTAGGTTCGTGATGTTAGAGAAAAACCGGCCCTCTATGAGAACGTGGTCAATTTGGTTCATTCTACGTTGGTCAGGTGATCTCCAGGTGGCTTTGTGGATATCCTTGCATGGGAAAAAGGTGCTTCGGATCACCAGGCCTCGGGAAACTGCGAAGTTTATACATCGTTGGCCGTTATCGTTTGTGTCGGTGTGCAGGCTATGGGGTCCTACCACCGGTCTATACATTTCTTCCCTACCGACCTGGGCGTTCATATCCCCGATGACGATCTTGATGTCCCGTGACGAGCAGCTGTCGTACGTTGCCTCCAGCCTCGCGTAGAACGCTTCTTTCTCATCATCCGGTCTACCTTCGTGCGAGCAGTGCACGTTAATGATGCTATAATTGAAGAAACGGCCCTTTATCCTCACATTCTCTCGTTGATCGCCTTCCAATCTATCACGCGATCCTGCATTCCGCCCAGTACTACAAAGCCCGTTCCCAGTTCGTTGGTAGCGCCACCGCTCTGGTAAAACTGGACCTTTCCGCCACGGATCTTCCATACCTTCTCTCCTTTGCGTCAGATTTCCTGCAGAGCTACGATGCCGAGTTTGCGGGGTTCAAGCTGTTCAATCAGCACCCGCTCGCAACCTGCTAAATTTAGCAATCTGCAGTTACGTACCGAGCCTCCATTCGTCGTCCTTGTTCCGTCGCCTAGGTCGATGCCGAATATTCCGCTCCGAGTTTGCTTGAATTTTTGTTTAATTTAGGTGTGTAGCCATACTGGGGCAACACTACCGAGTCTCGCGATGGGGCTGCCATTTTATAGTGCCGAGACTCACTATACCTCCTTCCCGGTTAGTATACGACCTTAGTTTCCACCAGGGTTGGCTACCCGATCTCCGCTAAGGTTGCTCATATTCCGGCTGGTAACACGGGGAGTTGCTGGATAAGAGGCTAACGACCACTATGGGGTATGAAATGGGGAAGGCAAACGAGAAAGCGACCAACATAGCTTTTCCAGCCCCAGCTCCTACCTAGCACCTCCACGTGGCCATACCCGGTAATACTCTATTGAGTAGCTAAGCTAGGAGGTGCGATACCGTGTGGTACCCAGATGCAGACGGCTGAGCAACACGGCCAAGGTAGCAGGTAAGCATAATATGTTATTTTAATTATTTGTTTCGTTTTAGCTCTAGCACCTCCTATTGTACAATTAAGACTCTAACCGTAACAAGCTTAAATAAAGGCACATGGATATCGTAAGGAAAAATTAAATTACTTATTGGATATCAGATGATGGAAACTGACGCAATTTTTTTTCATTCGAAGGATTGATGGTGAGATTGTTCTATTTTTCCCAAATATGCTTCATTTAATTTTATTTTTAATATTTTATTCATATCGTATATACTGGGTACAAGAACACCTATGAAGATTGCGTGAGTTTTTACTCATCCTCTTAAAGTAGGTGGTCAACTAACGTACCCATTTCTACAATCATAAGGACATGGCCAGGTGTATGGTGTACTTACTGGTACATCATATCAGCCACCCATGATGTGTACGGTTGTCTATGCTATGCTATGCTATGCTAAGACGCTAACGACCACTGGGGTCTATATTCCGCATTATCCAGCCGTTTACCAAGCCAAATGCTCTATGGATATGTAAAAGAACTTTTGGTAAGCAATGGGGACTGAAACCGAAGATGACCCATTGGATCTATTCGGCTCTTGTCAGACCCAGGATTACCTATGCTTCATTGGTCTGGTTGCCAAAAACGAAAGAGAAAGTTACCCAAAAAAAAGCTGGAAAGACTTCAAAGGTTAGCCACTCTCTCAATAACAGGTGCAATGAGAAGTACACCATCGAAGGCATTGGATGCTTTACTCTATATACTTCCATTGGATCAGTTTATACAATTAGAAGCTGAAAAGAGTGCTCTGAGGATCAAAATATCAATGAACCTCTTTGAAGATGATTTAACAGGTCATCTCAGTATTAGTATTAATCTTCTTGTAACCAATAATGAAGATTAGATGGATACAAAATACAACTTTAATCGAATATTTCGTGTATTTGAGCCTAGACGTGATTCTTGGGAAGATTGTGGACCCCATCTTCGTCCAGCCTCGACAGTTTTCTATACAGACGGTTCAAAAACGGACAATCAAGTGGAAGCAGGAGTAACTGGCCCAGGAATAGACATGTCAATTTCTATGGGCAGATGACCAACTGTATTCCAAGCTGAAATACAAGCAATTTTAGAATGTACGACTGTGTGCTTGCGCAGGAACTATAGACATTATGTCCAAGATGCATTATGTCCCAAAGCCAAGCAGCTCTAAACGCTCTAAAGTCGGCGACATGCACATCAAAACTTGTCTGGGAATGTATTCAACCACTCCAAAAATTGTTTTGTCGTAACCAAGTCAACTTGTACTAAGTCCCAGGTCACTGTGGAATCGATGAAAATGAAAGAGCTGATGCGCTAGCAAGACTCGGATCATCTCATAAATTTGTAGGACCTGAGCCCTTCTGTGGCTTATCTGCTTCTGCTTTAAAAACGGTTTATCTCTCCAAACGTTTCAATGACTCGCAAAATCCTGGAGCTTTCGAAGAAAAATCTAAGCATTTATACTGGTCTTTTAACAGGACATTGTCCGAGCCGCTATCATCTGAAGCTAATGGGAAAACTTCAAGAGGATATATGTCGCTTCTGTGGCATAGAAAAAGAAGTCTCGCCACACCTGTTATGCCGATGTCCGGAAATTCTCTATAGAAAATTAAGGTTCTTCGAAAGAGGACTGTTAGAACCCTCAGATATTTGGAGAACAACTCCCAGCGCAGTAGTGCACTTCATCCGAAGTGCCCCACCGGGCTGGACAAATGCTATTAGTCAAACAGTGACGATCAATTCTGATAGTGGTGCATCATCTTGACAACATAGCTATAATAAAACAGGGGATACACCAAATTCTTTTTTCCACAGGGGATGCGTCCCGCGTAAAAAAATCCGTGTAAAAGAAAATTGGGTGTACAACTGTTCTTGGCGAAATTTTCGAAAAACCGTGTTATTTCGAGAAACCGAGCAAAAAAGCCGTGCAAAAAAATTCGTGTAAAAAAAATCCGTGCAAAACAAGATGTGGGTGTATATTACAAACAAACAAATGGTGGCAAAGATAAAAATACCCAACATGAAAAAATTTTTATGTATTTATTAATCCTTGGAGATATACGCCTCGTTTGATTCATAATTGTGGCGTGACTGCACATTTCGCTTTCACCGCCAAACTCTCATTCGTCGCAACCACAAAAATTGATAACAATTTGATAACAGAGATAAGAATTTGAAGTGTCTGCTTGCAACTACTATAAGATTCTTGTTTCTGATCATTACCATGTTAGTTGGGAATGACAATTCTATCACCCTCACATTAAAATGTTAAATACGTTTTCAGTATTAACGCCACATTTAAAATTCAAGAACAAGTTTGTTTCTATAAGCAATTTGGCGTTTAAGTTTCATTACCGAGCCACTTTCGCAATATTATTGGTATGCACCCTACTGGTTACATCAAGGTAAATATTTATCTTCACAGTTACATATATTTATATGTAGCAATTTCACGAGAACAGTACCTACGGAAAGAGAGTGAAACAAAGAAAGAAAGTGCTAAAGATTTTAGTTTACAACATACTAACTGCATTCGCCCAATATGCAATTTGGTTTGTACTTCGCGGTTGCAATTGTGAGATACGAAATCGTATCCGCATGAAAAAGTTATATTTCACAACACGAGAAAAATACACAGCAATAAAAATAGAAGCTGGTTACCAGAAGAATTTACACATAAATTTCAATGTGCAAATATTGATAATTTTGATTCATATAGGGCAGAGTAGGCAACAGGAACAGTGAGTCAACGGGAATAGTTACGTCATCAAACATTCAAGATCCACGATATTTTCATGGAAAGTGATGTTTGTGAACCTACATCGCATAATGTAGTTTGAGAAAAAACTACAAGGTATACAGCTCTAAGGGTTGTACAAAAGGGTGACGTAGCACTATATCAGATCATTAGATCAAAGACTAATGTAAACTGCATTTCTGGCATATGCATGTTTATAAGAATCTGTGAGTGCCTGTTGTTCTGTTCTGTTGTTCAATTGAATGTTTAAGCGAGAAGAGCGAAATATTCAGATTCAATTCTTGATTGAATGCAATGGTAGCTATGAAAATACGTGGACGGGGGTTCATAAATACAACGCCTGCAACCATTAAGACATAGAGATTTCTTTTAAAAATCACTTGTGTGCATCATAAAGGTTGAAATAGTAATGAATGATCAGCCCACAGATTATTGTATTAAGTATGATTATGCGTAGCTTGACATTTTTCAATAATCTTACTTGAACTCCCTTGTGGCCTTTAAAAGGGCCATTGGATACAAATCACATTAAAACCAAAGCACATTCATCGCAAATATGACGTGCCATTCGAATGTCGTTCTCTTTTGACATGAATGGCAACAGGCACGTAATTTAGCGGTGTCGATTTACTGTCTCTTACTCCGAGAAGGTTTTACTAGTTTACTTTCACAGCTTACCGCTTGTTACATAGCAGAATTTTGCTATTCCATTTGCTTGATTAGTTGTCGAGTTTTGAGAAAATTTTGGTTTTATTTGTGTAGGAGCCCCCCTCTTACGCCCTCCATAAAATTGCTTTTACCCCTCTGTAAAATTGCTGGTCATTTTATCTATCCAACGACGCATAAATTGTTCAGTTACGTTCAGTAATTTAGTAGTTATAACCATTTGAAATCTGTCATTCAAACGTTACATTTCTATTTTCGTTTTCACAAAGTGCTACCCAGTCCCAGTATAGTAAACAAAGATGTAGTCCTACGTCAAAATTGTTGATTTTTTATATATATGTATTTATATATTTTTCAACAAAAATCCATTTTGGGAGAGTCAAAGAAGATTTTTTTTTGCAATCATTTTCAAATGATTTTCAACAACAAAATACATATTAAATTTAAATTAAAAATACTACATGGCATCACATAGTAATAAGAGTTAATATTTAAAAAAATATGACAATCGAGTTGTTTGCTAACTCTACTAGTTCACTATTTTTCATAAAACATTCCTATTGGCAACGGTGAGACATAGAGACGTGCAATTTTATTTTATTTTTTTTTTGAATTTTTTTTGTGTTTTATTGCAAATCAATTCATACACTCAAAATATTCTGCACATAACTAATAGTAAATTTCCATATGAAATTCCATATGATATGATTATCATGTGCCGCATATAAACACAATCCTCCCAGAAATACACATAAAAATTATACGCGTATGAACAGTTTGTGCAATTATGTATGTATGTATGTATGTATGTATGAGGGTAGCCACCATCACCTCAAGGGTTTCCCATTGTATGCAAGTAGAATTACTGCAGAATCGAATTTATCTACCCAGCAACTTTCATGTCAATGCTGTTCGTGAAGGACCAAAGGGGGTTGGGTGGATCTATAAGCAATGTCGCTTATATGATTCCACGGGAATATAAGACACTCCTTCCAGCATAGACCTCCGGTTTCTAGATACATAACTTCGCCGTGCAAACTTATCTTGCGTGATGATTTGTGTGCTAGAAGGGCGCGTCAAAATCCTCTCCGACCTTATATGACTTGGGCTGGTTACCACATCCCTCATCCAGTCTTCGATTCATTCGGTACCCTGATGCTCCCTCCCCTCTTTTATTGATGTATATGTAAATGAATTAAATAATGAGTAATATGAATATACAATATATGTAAAGAATATCTATTATAGTGGCAATGATTCTACACTTGCTTATATATCGCAGTCATATACTAATTAATAAACTATATTTTAAAAGTGCATTCAATTGTATAAAATTCTACACTGTATTATTAACCGAGTCAGCCACCCGATGGGCCATCTGTCTGCGACTGTGTAAGGTTCAAAAGGGACGGCACACAAGAAAGACATCGCCACACATCAGTCTTTAGCCTAAAAAAACGAACAGTCAAACTAGAGTGACTATATACAGAGTGGCGACAATGTCAAAATTGGAATGATAATTATCAGTCAGTGTCATTCCAACCGAGCAGACGACCTATCCAACGCGCATGCAGGAAAGAGAAAGAAAAACCTTGGAAAACCCGCATTGCATACATTTGGGATGACTTGTCGCCACTCTGTATATAGTCACTCTAAGTCAAACCACTACTTATCTAAGCACTCGTCGGATCGGAACGTCTTCTGTCAACTCCACACTACACATCAGACCATACACATGTGAAGCATGGTACCCGTACACACTAACTGCGTGATGGCTTTTATTCCCACCACTAGCAAGCAAAAACACGAAAAGACGAACGGCGATGATCAGGTTTATTCGAACAGTATAAACATGAACAGTATGTGCAATTATACAGTATAATCAATATATATATAGAATGCCAGTGTCGCTGGTGTTTCATGGATATTTTGGTGGCAAACATGTTGCTGGTTCGTGTCTTGGATACGGGAACTACATTGTCAAATTGCCCAATAGAAAATTTTCCTCCCGACGAAATACCCCAAAACGACCAAATCGGGTGATTTATCCTACGTGATTTACGGAAAAGCAAAAGGATTTTTTATTGGGTTGCCTTTTCAGTTTGACAATCAGATTCCCGTTTCGAATCGATCACTCACACATATGCGCATACAGTGTAAATACGTAATTTTCAAATGTGTGATGTTTACCACGAGCACTGCAGCGACACTGGCATTCTATATATATTGATTCAACTAATTATACACATAAAAATTATACGCATATGAATGGTATGTGCAAATTTTTCGCATGCACATAAATGATAACTGCTTGGCACATAAAGCATAAGCATAGGATTCCGCCCGTGTGCTGCTACTTATTGACCAGGACCGATGAAAATTGCAAAATGATGGCTGGAAAAAGCATAGCATAGCACGCTATTCCCCATTGTGCAACCATATCAGGTCCCTGCACGCTGATCAATACCGACGCCGGCCACGTCCGAATGCGGGTCCTAGTGGTAGTGATCGACATCGGACCGGGTAAAGTCCGGTCCGAAGTCCGATCGGTACGAAATTTTAGAGTCCGATTTTTTATCGGACCGGAACCGGAACGAAGCTTTCCGGAACCGGACCGGACCAGGTCTTCCGTTGAAAGTCCGGAGCACTTGTGATCGCAAAACTGACCGCAGTGGAAACGATGACTAGGACTTACTTTATATGTTTAAAACTAATTTCCTTTAACTTCCTCAGTATTGAGGAAAGACAATAATTTCGCTTGCAATAATACACTTTCTGTTTAAGGCTCCAAAACAAGTCCAACTAATCGATTTATTTTTTAAAAATTAGCAAATATCTGTGGGTCTTAAAACCGAACGTTTCGCAGCATCGGCTCGTGCGCTCATGCCTTATGATCCCTCAAAATTTAATTTCAAAGAACTAATTTTAAAAGTTATGTAATTATGGCACTTCATCTTCTCGGTAATGCCATAGGTAACCGATATTCACGCTTATGGTCCAATATGAAAGATAACTCAAAAGTTTCATCGGATTTTTCAAAATTATCGTATAGGTTTGGGCCGAAGAGTCTCAGATTTTACTGAAATTTTACTTACGAGTATAGGATGTTAACTTTTTAATGAAAACAATATGTTATCCTATTTTCCCAGAAAACTCACTAGAAATTTTTCGATTTTTTCGAAAATCGCTTATTTCGAAAGTTTATAGTTTTAAAATCAAGCATTGCAGAACAATTTTTTTATGAAAATGTAATAAAATTTTCTCAGCAATCCAGGAAAAATATTAGTTGGAACAAGTTTTCCACATGATTTTCTATGACGGTGCAAAATTTTAAGGAAATGTTGGAAAGCCCATGATCTAAGTCTTAAGAAATTTTGAAATACAGTGGACTTTCGGAAAAGTTAATGAATGGGTCGGCTAGCTTTTTCGAAATATTACCTTTTCTGAGTAGTCCTAAGAGTCATTGAAAATGATAAACACAAAATCGAAGGTATCTGGAATTTGTAACGCAAAGAAATATGTAGCAAGATCTCTATGAAATAATGCTTCCCCACGATAAAACTGAACCTTTTCGTGGTGTAGGGCTTTTTAACTAATCAGTAAATGAGCAGCGGTCAAGTTTACTTCTGAATGTGGGTATATGTCAAAATACTTTTGTGATTTCAAGTGGGACTCGGGGTAAAAATTTACCAAATGTGTCCAGTATGGGAATTTCTGATAATAAATAGATGAATGTTTCTGGGATTCATCTCTATTTATCACAGCTGTGACAAATATCTCCGCAAAATGTTGGATTGATTGGGTCGATCGGGGACTTAGGGTTAGTAAGGGGATGTAAGCGGGTTACCAGATCCGGTTGAATGCCGAAGGACAGCTCTACAATGATTACTGGTATAATAATAGAAGTACTTAGGTAGCAGATGAGAAAATTAGGTCAATTCGTGTCGTGTGTTCGAGTCTCGGCTGGGCGATGCTGCTGGATTTTCGCACTGGCCTCGTGGCTGTCCTGTGCTCTGTGGCCGGCCGCGGGGTCTGTCGATGGGGAGGGGTTGAGTCTTAGAGAGACGTTTAAGCCCACAGCTTTACTGCATTAGCTCTTTGTTCTCGAGGGTTGGAAGACGAGTGCGTCTCTATAAAGCTTTATAAGCTCCAACTCCTCTCGACTACCGCGAACGTCCGGGTTGTGCTGCGCTCAATTTACTTTGTATCTTGGGACAATGCATAAATGCTGGGGGAATGAAAGATTCAATTTGCCCTGATAAGTTGATAACCGCTAATGCTCCGAAATTTGTCTTTCCTATTAGATCATTTGTGGTTGTTTGAGTTAGAAAATTGAAAGCGGGCGCGCGGTTGAGAATCGGTGTCAGACGGGGCTGACGAATCCTCCACTTCTTCACTATACTACATTTTACAACTCAAGTATGACCGCATTTCAAGGTCAAGACTAAAAACATGAGATTAGTCTAACTCAAGTAGTACAAAAGTCCAAAGCATATTAACAAATTCGATCTATCATTTTTCTTCTCATCATCATTATATTTAAAGTATGGCATTCCGGCCTTTGGCAGAGAGATCTTAGAGTCAGTTCGTGGAGTCCGCGCAGGGCCGGAACGCCTCCGCCTGCGGGCATAGGCGTGACGACTATGCTTGGGGTTCTACCTGTGTTTTAGTGGGCGACATTGCCTGTCTCGTCAGGTAGAACTGATGTTTGAGGTCTCCCTGACACTTCGTTAACATTACAAATGGACCCAGCGCAGAGTTTTAGGCGCTACTAGCTGACCCGGCAAACTTCGTATTGCCACAAATTAAAATGTGTTGTACATAAATCGTGAATCTGTCACAATCTCGAGTTTAGCAAGTTTCTGAGGAGCTCAACCTAAGATAACTCATTTTGGCAGTAGCGTCACTATTTACATTTACATTTAATTTACAAATTTTCACAATAAAGTAGAAAACAATCCCCCTGTTACTTAGCCAGATAAAATAAAGCGGATAGCACTTAAATATTCGCCGTGATTGTATAACATTTTGCCGAATAACATTTCTTGAAAAACCTTATGCGGAATGTACCATTTCACGGGAAACCTTTTAATGAAAAGTACCATTTCGATCCTCGGGGTGATCCTCTCCTTACTCGTTGTCGCTCGTACGGACCCAACTGAAGGAAAGTAATAGAGGTCAGTAGACCTAGGAAAACAAATAAACCTGGGCATAGCTGATTTCTGCGGGCGGCTGCAGAAAGTTTTTGGTGGTCTTGTTATTGTCTGTTATGTTTTAAAGAAGAGTCTAAAATTTCTCGAGTTCGATTAGCTGAGTTTGTATGAGAGTTCTTATCCCCCTACCACAGGGGTGAGGGGTCTCAAACCATCATAAAAAATCCTGCCTGCAAAATCCCCCACATGCCAAATTTGGTTCCATTTGCTTGATTAGTTCTTGAGTTATGAGGAAATTTGTATTTCCTTTGTATGGGAGCCCCCCTCCTAAAGGGGAGAGGGGTCATAATTCCCCTCCTAAAGAAAGAAAGGGTTTCAATGCACCATAAAAAAAACTCTTATCTCCAAAAATACCCATATGCCAAAGTTTGTTTCATTTGCCTGAACAGTTCTCGAGTTATGAGGAAATATGTATTACATTTGTATAGGAGCCCTAAAGCTCCTCCTAAAGTGGGAAGGGGTCCTAATTCATCATATAAAAAAATCGGAGGGGTTGTGTACAAGACACGACCGCATATATAGGTGACGCAGGACTACGTAAGTCCCTTTGTAGTGATAGTGGCATGTATTCATGCTTGTAATCATTCGATTCTTCATGTATACATGCTATATGCAACATATATACATGGTACATGCGTTGTATGTAACATTTATCAAAGTAGTAATATTGCATACGTTCAATTCTCAAAAGATTGTGCATTTGAAAACAATTTAACAAAATCAAAAACACAAACTATTGCTTTCCTGCTACCTTACTGAAATTAAAGATTGTTTTTATTACCTATGGTTCCCCATGTTGAAGGGATTTTACCAATTCAATCCTATTTTATCAACCGCACATCTTTTCACTACACTTCTAATGAAAAGGCAAGCATGCGTATTCATACAGAGTCGTATTATAACCAGGGATGGCCAGCACCTCAACTTGCAGCGGGTGCGAAGAGTGATTCACACAGTTCTCTCAGCGAATAGCAAGGATGCAGAGGTATAATCATTAGTTCACTGGCTCCTAGATGCAGTGTAAGTGGCAATGGAACTGACGACAGCGTCTTTTCTTCTCCGAAACACCGCACAAAGCGGACATGAAAACAACTACACTGCCACTGTGAAGGCCCCAAGTGTGGCTTCACTGTGAGATACAAGTGTGACTTGGCTGTGCGATCCTTACTGTGAATTCACACTTCATAGAAATGAAGTTCACCAGCGCGCTGCAGCGGTAAAGATACTGAGAAGTCACTTGGAAGCAGTTTATTGGGGAGTTCGCTTTGTGTTGTTTCTGTTTCGGTGAGCTACACAGAAATTGAAATGCTTCTATGATGCATGTCAATGAATGATTTTTTCGCGTGGAGCTGGCGGTAATAAGATATTTCGAAGATATTTCATATTTTTATTGCCGTAGGACTACGTCTTACCGCAGATTGCCAAAAACTTACTTGCACCGGACAAATAGCTCTAAGCGGACTTTTTAAAGATAAAATAGTTGCAATCGTTGATTAATAATATTTAGTCTATTTCCAACGCATTTACATTCAATTTTTTCATTTCAAAAAAGGGACTCGATTTTAGCACGGTTTCGATTTTGGCAACATAGGCGATACGCCGTTGTTGCCTAATTCGAAATCCTACTGTATTACAAATCACACCTGGTTGTCCGCGCTCTTAGAATACCATTCTGGCCCGATTTTCGAATAGGTTCTATTGTTGCCATCAAAGTAAAAACCGCGTGGGTTATTCCAAACTACCATATAAGGAAACAAACTCTTGGTTCTTTATTTTTGTTTACAGGACTTAACTAAAAATCAGGCTAGCAGTTTTTCTCTATTTCATTATCGCTAAGAACTTTAGTCACTATGAAAATTTATTGTAATTGTAATTTATTTAATTGTCTCGATATTGGTGTTTATGACATATACAAAATAATTTTTGATTTGATTTTTAACGGCTAAACATTTAATTATGAATAAAATACACCAATGTTGCATGTTGTAGTATAATCGACACATTTTGTCAATAATCGAGTCCGACGTGATTTTGTACAGCTATTTTCGCGGTATTAGCAAGTAGGTACTATCTAAAAACTGACATGTAGTATGTAACTTGTTTTTATAATTTTCCCAACATTAATGTTGCCCGATGTTTCCAAGAAACTTTGGCCACACCCCACAAATATTAGGATGGCAACAGAAGTAATATTGATCAAAAATGAACAAGTCGCACCTTAATTAACATTGACATTATTCTAACAGTAGGCGAGAGTAGTCAACAGTGAGTACGGGAATAGCTAAGTCATAAAACAAGATCCATGATATTTACATGGAAAGTGAAGTTTGTGAACCTACATTGTATAATGCAGTTTGAGAAAAAAATGTTGATTTTTAAATATATTTTTCAACAAAAATCAATTTTAGGGGGTCAACATAAATTTTTTTGCAATCATTTTTAAGTGATGTTCAACAACAAATACATATTAAATTAAAACTAAAATTACTGCACGGCATCACATAGTAATAATAGTTAATATTAAAAAAAATATTGTCCGCTAGTTCACTATTTTTTATAAAACATTTCTATTAGCAACGGTGACACACAGAGACGCGGGGGACACTTAGACATAGCTTTCACCATGCATATTTTTTTGATTTTTTTTTGTGTTCAATTGCATTAATCCATAGGGATAACCTGTAAATAAATGTGTTAGTTAACACTCCATTAGTCGCGCAGCTAAGCACAATGTAATTTCTTTTTTCTTGTTCATTCAGGTATATGCTTCAACTAATGCTTGTGGGATATTAATTTATCAAACATAAGGTGTTTGTCACAAGACAAGTCAATTGCATACGTTGTGTAATTTCTGAGGAAAAGGTACATAAAGTTTGGAAATCGTGTTTTTCCAGGAGCGGCGTTTTATTCGGCGAGGTTGTTTTACGCCGCACTGGAATGCTTATGTGTATGATTTTTTTCAAATAAGGCCATTGCAAATAATTTCAAAAGTTTTTGAGTTCTACAGCCTGAAAAACTCGAAAAATGAGTGTATGAGTTGAGTTAATCCTTCTAGCATGAAACAGAAATAGAAATTCGAATAACGGAGTTTCAGAAAATCGGTAAAAATGCCTAAGATATATATTTTTTTGTTGCTCGAATAAAAAAAACGAAACAAAAATTTTTCGGCCGATTTTCTGAAACTCCGTTGTTCGAATTTCCATTTTTGTTTCGTGCTAGAAGCATTAACTCAACTCGTACACTCATTTTTCGAGTTTTTCAGGCTGTAGAGCCCACAGACAATTGATTTTATGAAAAAAATATTAACTCATACCCTACCAATTATTTTTTGCCCCACGATTTTTCAAGCCAATTTCCAAGGGGGGGGGGGGGGGGTCACAAAAACTTTTGAAATTATCTGCAATGGCCTAACTTTTAAACGAAACCTCGGACCGCAAAACAATTCAATAGTGATCTGCAAGGCAGTAACACCTTTCAAACAAGCTTAACGGCGATCAAATTGGTTAAGCCATATCCGAGAAACAGATAACTAAAGTCAAGCGTCACACACACACACACACACACACACACACACACACACACACACACACACACACACACACACACACACACACACACACACACACACACACACACACACACACACACACACACACACACACACACACACACACACACACACACACACACACACACACACACACACACACACACACACACACACACACACACACACACACACACACACACACACACACACACACACACACACACACACACACACACACACACACACACACACACACACACACACACACACACACACACACACACACACACACACACACACACACACACACACACACACACACACACACACACACACACACACACACACACACACACACACACACACACACACACACACATTTTTAGTCGTTTATGTCCCCTTAAACAACACATTCGACTAAAGATTGAGAGCTGTGAGTTCGACTCTCACCCTCGCTCTATTCGCTCTAAGTCTATATTTTTGGCATAATGTTAAGAAAATAGGATACTTTCAATTATCTTAAACTTCGCATATGCAGTATGCTGCAACTGCAACCAAAATCCTGACAGTGCTGAAGCCCTAAAATATTAGTTGGTACTTGTCACCATAAATTGCAAAATATAATTACTGTTTATTTCAAGGATTATTTGTTTCGAATTGATAAATATTTTAATACAAAATTTAAACTATTTTATTCAAACTCACATTTGCTGCATCGAACGGAAAAATATGCTAGGGGTATTCACGTAGCGCTTGCAATGTTGCGTATACGATGTATTGCGTATTTATACTGCCGCTATTTACATAACAGTTTCATCTCCATAGAAACTGGGACTGTTATGCGAATAGCGGCAGTATATACACGAAATACATCATCTATGCAACATAGCAAGCGCTACGCGAATACTACTGCTATGTTTTCTATTCCGTGCCGTCTTGCATTTGTGTGATATCTACGCAGCTTTGGCTGTGCCAGCGCACCTTCTCCTGTGCGAACTAGCGAAACACGATGGAAAAGAGGAGACTAACAAGTGTGAGTGTGAAGAAACAACACACTCACCTTTGAGTACGCTGCACCGACGCTGTGTGGTTCAATATTTCACTTCTCT